>NW_027267159.1:0-45000 GCF_963676685.1 Mytilus edulis
GGATGCAAGGTCTCTTGAGGTCCTTTTCCCCTTGTTCTAAGTGACCCTATCAAACGTGTTTAATCAATCAACCAACAAACCAACCAACCAACCAACCAACCAATCAATCAATCAACCAACTAATCAATCAATCAATATGTATGACTGTTTATTTATGACAGTTTATTGAAGGAACAAACTCTCAATTATTCAAGAAAATTTTTATTTTATTATTGTTCTTACGTCTCTTCTGAAAAAAAATCCACATATTCTCTGAAACTACAAGTCCAATCGACCTGAAAATTTGCAGTCAGCAGGGCATACATGTACTGAAGGTTCATAAAAAAAAAATTTGCAGATATCTCTCAAGACTTTTCCTAGAAAAAAGAAATGGCAATGCAGTAAAAATCGCTTGCTAGGTCCGTCAATCTCAGTAAAAACCTACAATAAAATGTCCGCTCCGAGATTGAAATACTAATCTGTGTTACAAACAGGTGCTGAAAAATGGACATTATCAAAAAATAATCATTAAATGTGTTTTTAAGTTACACCGGATCGATTAAATCCAAAACATGCACTGCTGGTGAACTGTGGTCAAAATGTCAATTTCCTACAATGACAAAAGAAATTACATTGTGTACATTCCGTCTCTATACATGTTGTCTGTTCAACGTCCCCACCTAAAAAGAAATAAAAAGACTAAGTTTTTCTTAATATAAACCCGCGTCACGTGATGTCTCCTCAAACTTGCGCGCGCGCTGTATCTAAAATAAAAGAAAAACTTTCCAAACTAAACATGAAACTTCTCCGGTAACATAATAATATAGACCCTTTACAAAAACAAACAAACAAACAAACAAATACCCCCCCCCCCCTTTTTTCCAAATCAATAAATCAAAAAAATCAATTATCCATTCATCAGAGGGGAAAGACTGCCTAACAATTGTTTTCAAAACAATTGCTTTATATTTATTAAGTCTTTCCACTTTTCTGTGGAAAGACTTATTGTTTTTGTTCTGATTATTATTATTATTATTATTATTATTATTATTTTTTTTTTCCGCCAAATTTTGTTCTTGCGATAAATGTTGCTTCGCAATATGTCGCTTAGATATTTCTCATATTGTATCGTATAGTTTATGCGCTTTTAAATTTCACCCTGCTAAGACGAACAATTTTCTCTGTAAGAGTATCTCCCTATTCACTGTTTATCATGTGTGTGCATCTCCTTCGTAACAAAAAAAGATAGCGACAAAATTTTTTTACAAATTGTTCGTTACATCCTCAGAAAATTTTGGCTAATTTGGATCGAAGCGATTCGATGAAATTTTATAGGAGTTATCTATCTTTACGGAATAAATTTGTCGGTATGTTTTTTTAACTCAAAAACCGTTAACCGTATAACCCTGGAATGTTTTTATTTGAGTCCCCTGATTCCTAACTTAGAAAATTAGGTCAAGGTCAAAGGTCAAGGTCATATTTTAGATTTTCATATCTCTTTGATTTCCCTATAATTCTTGAATGGTTATAGATACAGAAAATTTAAGCAGTGAAAAATGTTCAATACTTCAAGGGGCAACTTTTTCACATTATGACTATATTGATTTTACCATCATGTAAGGGACATAACTCCCATCGATGGTTTTTAAAAAGCCATTTTTAGGCAAAACTCTTAAACAAAAGGTCCTTGACCCATAGGGTCTTTTGCAATGACCTTGTGGAGCAATGACCTTGACGAAGGTCACAAGGTCAAAGGTCAAGGTCATCAAATTATGTGGTTTTGGCACTATTTAAACAGTTTTATGTGTGTTTGAATTTCAACCAACCAACCAACCAACCAACCAACCAACCAATCAACCAACCAACCAATCAATCAATCAATCAATGCATGTTTCCGTTTCATGTGTTAAATACGGGATCCAAGATGTTTTTTTTCCGCTTGTTTAAATTGAGCCTATCCAACGTGTTTTAACCAGCCAACGTGTTTAACCAATATGTTTAACCAACGTGTTTAACCAATATGTTTAACCAACGTGTTTAATCAACATGTTTAACCAACGTGTTTAACCAACCAACCAATCAATCAACCAATCAATCAATCAATGCATGTTTCCGTTTCATGTGTTAAATACGGGATCCAATTTTGAGCCTATCCAATGTGTTTAACCAACGTGTTTTAACCAACGTGTTTAACCAACCAACCAACCAACCAACCAACCAACCAACCAATCAATCAATCAATCAATGCATGTTTCCGTTTCATGTGTTAAATACGGGATCCGAGATGGTTTTTTTTCGCTCGTTAAAATTGAGCCTATCAAACGTGTTTAACCAGCCAACGTGTTTAAACTACGTGTTTAAGCAACATGTTTAACCAACATGTTTACAACGTGTTTAACCAACCAACCAATAAATCAATGCATGTTTCCGTTTCATGTGTTAAATACGGGATCCAAGATGTTTTTTTTTCGCTTGTTTAAATTGAGCCTATCAAACGTGTTTAACCAACGTGTTTAACCAACATGTTTAACCAACGTGTTTAACCAACATGTTTAACCAACGTGTTTAACCAACATGTTTAACCAACGTGTTTAACCAACGTGTTTAACCAACCAACCAACCAACCAATCAATCAATCAATCAATGCATGTTTCCGTTTCATGTGTTAAATACGGGATCCAAGATGTTTTTTTTTTTCCGCTTGTTTAAATTGAGCCTATTCAACGTGTTTAACCAGCCAACGTGTTTAACCAATATGTTTAACCAACGTGTTTAACCAACATGTTTAACCAACGTGTTTAACCAACCAACCAATCAATCAATACATGTTGCCGTTTCATGTGTTAAATACGGGATCCAATTTTGAGCCTATCCAATGTGTTTAACCAACGTGTTTAACCAACTAACCAACCAATCAATCAATCAATCAATCAATGCATGTTTCCGTTTCATGTGTTAAATACGGGATCCAAGATGTTTTTTTTCGCTCGTTTAAATTGAGCCTATCTAACGTGTTTAACCAGCCAACGTGTTTAACCAACGTGTTTAACCAACATGTTTAACCACCCAACCAATCAATCAATCAATCAATGCATGTTTCCGTTTCATGTGTTAAATACGGGATCCAAGATGGTTTTTTTAGCTCGTTTAAATTGAGCCTATCTAACGTGTTTAACCAGCCAACGTGTTTAACCAACGTGTTTAACCAACATGTTTAACCAACTTACCAACCAACCAACCAACCAACCAACCAACCAATCAATCAATCAATGCATGTTTGCGTTTCATGTGTTAAATACGGGATCCAAGATGGTTTTTTTCGCTTGTTTAAATTGAGCCTATCTAACGTGTTTAACCAGCCAACGTGTTTAACCAACCAACCAACCACCCAACCAATCAATCAATCAATCAATGCATGTTTCCGTTTCATGTGTTAAATACGGGATCCAAGATGTTTTTTTTTTTCGCTTGTTTAAATTGAGCCTATCCAACGTGTTTAACCAGCCAACGTGTTTAACCAATATGTTTAACCAATGTGTTTAACCAACGTGTTTAACCGACATGTTTAACCAACGTGTTTAAACAACCAACCAACCAACCAATCAATCAATCAATGCATGTTTCCGTTTCATGTGTTAAATACGGGATCCAATTTTGAGCCTATCCAATGTTTTTAACCAATGTGTTTAACCAACGTGTTTAACCAAAGTGTTTAACCAACCAACCAACCAATCAATCAATCAATCAATCAATGCATGTTTCCGTTTCATGTGTTAAATACGGGATCCGAGATGGTTTTTTTTCGCTTGTTAAAATTGAGCCTATCAAACGTGTTTAACCAACGTGTTTGACCAACGTGTTTAACCAGCCAACGTGTTTAAACTACGTGTTTAACCAACATGTTTAACCAACATGTTTAACCAAAGTGTTTAACCAACCAACCAACCAACCAACCAACCAACCAACCAACCAATAAATCATGCATGTTTCCGTTTCATGTGTTAAATACGGGATCCAAGATGTTTTTTTTTCGCTTGTTTAAATTGAGCCAATCAAACGTTTTTAACCAGCCAACGTGTTTAACCAACGTGTTTAACCAACATGTTTAACCAACGTATTTAACATGGTTAACCAACGTGTTTAACCAACCAACCAACCAACCAATCAATGCATGTTTCCGTTTCATGTGTTAAAAACGGGATCCAAGATGGTTTTTTTTTCGCTTGTTTAAATAGAGCCTATCCAACGTGTTTAACCAGCCAACATGTTTAACCAACGTGTTTAATCAGCCAACGTGTTTAACCAACATGTTTAACCAACGTGTTTAACCAACCAACCAACCAATCAATCACTTAATGTATGTTTCCGTGTCATGCGTTTAATACGGGATGCAAGGTCTCTTGAGGTCCTTTTCCCCTTGTTCTAAGTGACCCTATCAAACGTGTTTAATCAATCAACCAACAAACCAACCAACCAACCAACCAACCAATCAATCAATCAACCAACTAATCAATCAATCAATATGTATGACTGTTTATTTATGACAGTTTATTGAAGGAACAAACTCTCAATTATTCAAGAAAATTTTTATTTTATTATTGTTCTTACGTCTCTTCTGAAAAAAAATCCACATATTCTCTGAAACTACAAGTCCAATCGACCTGAAAATTTGCAGTCAGCAGGGCATACATGTACTGAAGGTTCATAAAAAAAAAATTTGCAGATATCTCTCAAGACTTTTCCTAGAAAAAAGAAATGGCAATGCAGTAAAAATCGCTTGCTAGGTCCGTCAATCTCAGTAAAAACCTACAATAAAATGTCCGCTCCGAGATTGAAATACTAATCTGTGTTACAAACAGGTGCTGAAAAATGGACATTATCAAAAAATAATCATTAAATGTGTTTTTAAGTTACACCGGATCGATTAAATCCAAAACATGCACTGCTGGTGAACTGTGGTCAAAATGTCAATTTCCTACAATGACAAAAGAAATTACATTGTGTACATTCCGTCTCTATACATGTTGTCTGTTCAACGTCCCCACCTAAAAAGAAATAAAAAGACTAAGTTTTTCTTAATATAAACCCGCGTCACGTGATG
Source organism: Mytilus edulis (assembly GCF_963676685.1). Lineage (NCBI taxonomy): Eukaryota > Metazoa > Mollusca > Bivalvia > Mytilida > Mytilidae > Mytilus > Mytilus edulis. Next base: position 5,081 of record NW_027267159.1, read on the forward strand.
TCTCCTCAAACTTGCGCGCGCGCTGTATCTAAAATAAAAGAAAAACTTTCCAAACTAAACATGAAACTTCTCCGGTAACATAATAATATAGACCCTTTACAAAAACAAACAAACAAACAAACAAATACCCCCCCCCCCCTTTTTTCCAAATCAATAAATCAAAAAAATCAATTATCCATTCATCAGAGGGGAAAGACTGCCTAACAATTGTTTTCAAAACAATTGCTTTATATTTATTAAGTCTTTCCACTTTTCTGTGGAAAGACTTATTGTTTTTGTTCTGATTATTATTATTATTATTATTATTATTATTATTTTTTTTTTCCGCCAAATTTTGTTCTTGCGATAAATGTTTGCTTCGCAATATGTCGCTTAGATATTTCTCATATTGTATCGTATAGTTTATGCGCTTTTAAATTTCACCCTGCTAAGACGAACAATTTTCTCTGTAAGAGTTATCTCCCTATTCACTGTTTATCATGTGTGTGCATCTCCTTCGTAACAAAAAAAGATAGCGACAAAATTTTTTTTACAAATTGTTCGTTACATCCTCAGAAAATTTTGGCTAATTTGGATCGAAGCGATTCGATGAAATTTTATAGGAGTTATCTATCTTTACGGAATAAATTTGTCGGTATGTTTTTTTAACTCAAAAACCGTTAACCGTATAACCCTGGAATGTTTTTATTTGAGTCCCCTGATTCCTAACTTAGAAAATTAGGTCAAGGTCAAAGGTCAAGGTCATATTTTAGATTTTCATATCTCTTTGATTTCCCTATAATTCTTGAATGGTTATAGATACAGAAAATTTAAGCAGTGAAAAATGTTCAATACTTCAAGGGGCAACTTTTTCACATTATGACTATATTGATTTTACCATCATGTAAGGGACATAACTCCCATCGATGGTTTTTAAAAAGCCATTTTTAGGCAAAACTCTTAAACAAAAGGTCCTTGACCCATAGGGTCTTTTGCAATGACCTTGTGGAGCAATGACCTTGACGAAGGTCACAAGGTCAAAGGTCAAGGTCATCAAATTATGTGGTTTTGGCACTATTTAAACAGTTTTATGTGTGTTTGAATTTCAACCAACCAACCAACCAACCAACCAACCAACCAATCAACCAACCAACCAATCAATCAATCAATCAATGCATGTTTCCGTTTCATGTGTTAAATACGGGATCCAAGATGTTTTTTTTCCGCTTGTTTAAATTGAGCCTATCCAACGTGTTTAACCAGCCAACGTGTTTAACCAATATGTTTAACCAACGTGTTTAACCAATATGTTTAACCAACGTGTTTAATCAACATGTTTAACCAACGTGTTTAACCAACCAACCAATCAATCAACCAATCAATCAATCAATGCATGTTTCCGTTTCATGTGTTAAATACGGGATCCAATTTTGAGCCTATCCAATGTGTTTAACCAACGTGTTTAACCAACGTGTTTAACCAACCAACCAACCAACCAACCAACCAACCAACCAATCAATCAATCAATCAATGCATGTTTCCGTTTCATGTGTTAAATACGGGATCCGAGATGGTTTTTTTTCGCTCGTTAAAATTGAGCCTATCAAACGTGTTTAACCAGCCAACGTGTTTAAACTACGTGTTTAAGCAACATGTTTAACCAACATGTTTACAACGTGTTTAACCAACCAACCAATAAATCAATGCATGTTTCCGTTTCATGTGTTAAATACGGGATCCAAGATGTTTTTTTTTCGCTTGTTTAAATTGAGCCTATCAAACGTGTTTAACCAACGTGTTTAACCAACATGTTTAACCAACGTGTTTAACCAACATGTTTAACCAACGTGTTTAACCAACATGTTTAACCAACGTGTTTAACCAACGTGTTTAACCAACCAACCAACCAACCAATCAATCAATCAATCAATGCATGTTTCCGTTTCATGTGTTAAATACGGGATCCAAGATGTTTTTTTTTTCCGCTTGTTTAAATTGAGCCTATTCAACGTGTTTAACCAGCCAACGTGTTTAACCAATATGTTTAACCAACGTGTTTAACCAACATGTTTAACCAACGTGTTTAACCAACCAACCAATCAATCAATACATGTTGCCGTTTCATGTGTTAAATACGGGATCCAATTTTGAGCCTATCCAATGTGTTTAACCAACGTGTTTAACCAACTAACCAACCAATCAATCAATCAATCAATCAATGCATGTTTCCGTTTCATGTGTTAAATACGGGATCCAAGATGTTTTTTTTCGCTCGTTTAAATTGAGCCTATCTAACGTGTTTAACCAGCCAACGTGTTTAACCAACGTGTTTAACCAACATGTTTAACCACCCAACCAATCAATCAATCAATCAATGCATGTTTCCGTTTCATGTGTTAAATACGGGATCCAAGATGGTTTTTTTAGCTCGTTTAAATTGAGCCTATCTAACGTGTTTAACCAGCCAACGTGTTTAACCAACGTGTTTAACCAACATGTTTAACCAACTTACCAACCAACCAACCAACCAACCAACCAACCAATCAATCAATCAATGCATGTTTGCGTTTCATGTGTTAAATACGGGATCCAAGATGGTTTTTTTCGCTTGTTTAAATTGAGCCTATCTAACGTGTTTAACCAGCCAACGTGTTTAACCAACCAACCAACCACCCAACCAATCAATCAATCAATCAATGCATGTTTCCGTTTCATGTGTTAAATACGGGATCCAAGATGTTTTTTTTTTTCGCTTGTTTAAATTGAGCCTATCCAACGTGTTTAACCAGCCAACGTGTTTAACCAATATGTTTAACCAATGTGTTTAACCAACGTGTTTAACCGACATGTTTAACCAACGTGTTTAAACAACCAACCAACCAACCAATCAATCAATCAATGCATGTTTCCGTTTCATGTGTTAAATACGGGATCCAATTTTGAGCCTATCCAATGTTTTTAACCAATGTGTTTAACCAACGTGTTTAACCAAAGTGTTTAACCAACCAACCAACCAATCAATCAATCAATCAATCAATGCATGTTTCCGTTTCATGTGTTAAATACGGGATCCGAGATGGTTTTTTTTCGCTTGTTAAAATTGAGCCTATCAAACGTGTTTAACCAACGTGTTTGACCAACGTGTTTAACCAGCCAACGTGTTTAAACTACGTGTTTAACCAACATGTTTAACCAACATGTTTAACCAAAGTGTTTAACCAACCAACCAACCAACCAACCAACCAACCAACCAACCAATAAATCATGCATGTTTCCGTTTCATGTGTTAAATACGGGATCCAAGATGTTTTTTTTTCGCTTGTTTAAATTGAGCCAATCAAACGTTTTTAACCAGCCAACGTGTTTAACCAACGTGTTTAACCAACATGTTTAACCAACGTATTTAACATGGTTAACCAACGTGTTTAACCAACCAACCAACCAACCAATCAATGCATGTTTCCGTTTCATGTGTTAAAAACGGGATCCAAGATGGTTTTTTTTTCGCTTGTTTAAATAGAGCCTATCCAACGTGTTTAACCAGCCAACATGTTTAACCAACGTGTTTAATCAGCCAACGTGTTTAACCAACATGTTTAACCAACGTGTTTAACCAACCAACCAACCAATCAATCACTTAATGTATGTTTCCGTGTCATGCGTTTAATACGGGATGCAAGGTCTCTTGAGGTCCTTTTCCCCTTGTTCTAAGTGACCCTATCAAACGTGTTTAATCAATCAACCAACAAACCAACCAACCAACCAACCAACCAATCAATCAATCAACCAACTAATCAATCAATCAATATGTATGACTGTTTATTTATGACAGTTTATTGAAGGAACAAACTCTCAATTATTCAAGAAAATTTTTATTTTATTATTGTTCTTACGTCTCTTCTGAAAAAAAATCCACATATTCTCTGAAACTACAAGTCCAATCGACCTGAAAATTTGCAGTCAGCAGGGCATACATGTACTGAAGGTTCATAAAAAAAAAATTTGCAGATATCTCTCAAGACTTTTCCTAGAAAAAAGAAATGGCAATGCAGTAAAAATCGCTTGCTAGGTCCGTCAATCTCAGTAAAAACCTACAATAAAATGTCCGCTCCGAGATTGAAATACTAATCTGTGTTACAAACAGGTGCTGAAAAATGGACATTATCAAAAAATAATCATTAAATGTGTTTTTAAGTTACACCGGATCGATTAAATCCAAAACATGCACTGCTGGTGAACTGTGGTCAAAATGTCAATTTCCTACAATGACAAAAGAAATTACATTGTGTACATTCCGTCTCTATACATGTTGTCTGTTCAACGTCCCCACCTAAAAAGAAATAAAAAGACTAAGTTTTTCTTAATATAAACCCGCGTCACGTGATGTCTCCTCAAACTTGCGCGCGCGCTGTATCTAAAATAAAAGAAAAACTTTCCAAACTAAACATGAAACTTCTCCGGTAACATAATAATATAGACCCTTTACAAAAACAAACAAACAAACAAACAAATACCCCCCCCCCCCCTTTTTTCCAAATCAATAAATCAAAAAAATCAATTATCCATTCATCAGAGGGGAAAGACTGCCTAACAATTGTTTTCAAAACAATTGCTTTATATTTATTAAGTCTTTCCACTTTTCTGTGGAAAGACTTATTGTTTTTGTTCTGATTATTATTATTATTATTATTATTATTATTATTTTTTTTTTCCGCCAAATTTTGTTCTTGCGATAAATGTTTGCTTCGCAATATGTCGCTTAGATATTTCTCATATTGTATCGTATAGTTTATGCGCTTTTAAATTTCACCCTGCTAAGACGAACAATTTTCTCTGTAAGAGTTATCTCCCTATTCACTGTTTATCATGTGTGTGCATCTCCTTCGTAACAAAAAAAGATAGCGACAAAATTTTTTTTACAAATTGTTCGTTACATCCTCAGAAAATTTTGGCTAATTTGGATCGAAGCGATTCGATGAAATTTTATAGGAGTTATCTATCTTTACGGAATAAATTTGTCGGTATGTTTTTTTAACTCAAAAACCGTTAACCGTATAACCCTGGAATGTTTTTATTTGAGTCCCCTGATTCCTAACTTAGAAAATTAGGTCAAGGTCAAAGGTCAAGGTCATATTTTAGATTTTCATATCTCTTTGATTTCCCTATAATTCTTGAATGGTTATAGATACAGAAAATTTAAGCAGTGAAAAATGTTCAATACTTCAAGGGGCAACTTTTTCACATTATGACTATATTGATTTTACCATCATGTAAGGGACATAACTCCCATCGATGGTTTTTAAAAAGCCATTTTTAGGCAAAACTCTTAAACAAAAGGTCCTTGACCCATAGGGTCTTTTGCAATGACCTTGTGGAGCAATGACCTTGACGAAGGTCACAAGGTCAAAGGTCAAGGTCATCAAATTATGTGGTTTTGGCACTATTTAAACAGTTTTATGTGTGTTTGAATTTCAACCAACCAACCAACCAACCAACCAACCAACCAATCAACCAACCAACCAATCAATCAATCAATCAATGCATGTTTCCGTTTCATGTGTTAAATACGGGATCCAAGATGTTTTTTTTCCGCTTGTTTAAATTGAGCCTATCCAACGTGTTTAACCAGCCAACGTGTTTAACCAATATGTTTAACCAACGTGTTTAACCAATATGTTTAACCAACGTGTTTAATCAACATGTTTAACCAACGTGTTTAACCAACCAACCAATCAATCAACCAATCAATCAATCAATGCATGTTTCCGTTTCATGTGTTAAATACGGGATCCAATTTTGAGCCTATCCAATGTGTTTAACCAACGTGTTTAACCAACGTGTTTAACCAACCAACCAACCAACCAACCAACCAACCAACCAATCAATCAATCAATCAATGCATGTTTCCGTTTCATGTGTTAAATACGGGATCCGAGATGGTTTTTTTTCGCTCGTTAAAATTGAGCCTATCAAACGTGTTTAACCAGCCAACGTGTTTAAACTACGTGTTTAAGCAACATGTTTAACCAACATGTTTACAACGTGTTTAACCAACCAACCAATAAATCAATGCATGTTTCCGTTTCATGTGTTAAATACGGGATCCAAGATGTTTTTTTTTCGCTTGTTTAAATTGAGCCTATCAAACGTGTTTAACCAACGTGTTTAACCAACATGTTTAACCAACGTGTTTAACCAACATGTTTAACCAACGTGTTTAACCAACATGTTTAACCAACGTGTTTAACCAACGTGTTTAACCAACCAACCAACCAACCAATCAATCAATCAATCAATGCATGTTTCCGTTTCATGTGTTAAATACGGGATCCAAGATGTTTTTTTTTTCCGCTTGTTTAAATTGAGCCTATTCAACGTGTTTAACCAGCCAACGTGTTTAACCAATATGTTTAACCAACGTGTTTAACCAACATGTTTAACCAACGTGTTTAACCAACCAACCAATCAATCAATACATGTTGCCGTTTCATGTGTTAAATACGGGATCCAATTTTGAGCCTATCCAATGTGTTTAACCAACGTGTTTAACCAACTAACCAACCAATCAATCAATCAATCAATCAATGCATGTTTCCGTTTCATGTGTTAAATACGGGATCCAAGATGTTTTTTTTCGCTCGTTTAAATTGAGCCTATCTAACGTGTTTAACCAGCCAACGTGTTTAACCAACGTGTTTAACCAACATGTTTAACCACCCAACCAATCAATCAATCAATCAATGCATGTTTCCGTTTCATGTGTTAAATACGGGATCCAAGATGGTTTTTTTAGCTCGTTTAAATTGAGCCTATCTAACGTGTTTAACCAGCCAACGTGTTTAACCAACGTGTTTAACCAACATGTTTAACCAACTTACCAACCAACCAACCAACCAACCAACCAACCAATCAATCAATCAATGCATGTTTGCGTTTCATGTGTTAAATACGGGATCCAAGATGGTTTTTTTCGCTTGTTTAAATTGAGCCTATCTAACGTGTTTAACCAGCCAACGTGTTTAACCAACCAACCAACCACCCAACCAATCAATCAATCAATCAATGCATGTTTCCGTTTCATGTGTTAAATACGGGATCCAAGATGTTTTTTTTTTTCGCTTGTTTAAATTGAGCCTATCCAACGTGTTTAACCAGCCAACGTGTTTAACCAATATGTTTAACCAATGTGTTTAACCAACGTGTTTAACCGACATGTTTAACCAACGTGTTTAAACAACCAACCAACCAACCAATCAATCAATCAATGCATGTTTCCGTTTCATGTGTTAAATACGGGATCCAATTTTGAGCCTATCCAATGTTTTTAACCAATGTGTTTAACCAACGTGTTTAACCAAAGTGTTTAACCAACCAACCAACCAATCAATCAATCAATCAATCAATGCATGTTTCCGTTTCATGTGTTAAATACGGGATCCGAGATGGTTTTTTTTCGCTTGTTAAAATTGAGCCTATCAAACGTGTTTAACCAACGTGTTTGACCAACGTGTTTAACCAGCCAACGTGTTTAAACTACGTGTTTAACCAACATGTTTAACCAACATGTTTAACCAAAGTGTTTAACCAACCAACCAACCAACCAACCAACCAACCAACCAACCAATAAATCATGCATGTTTCCGTTTCATGTGTTAAATACGGGATCCAAGATGTTTTTTTTTCGCTTGTTTAAATTGAGCCAATCAAACGTTTTTAACCAGCCAACGTGTTTAACCAACGTGTTTAACCAACATGTTTAACCAACGTATTTAACATGGTTAACCAACGTGTTTAACCAACCAACCAACCAACCAATCAATGCATGTTTCCGTTTCATGTGTTAAAAACGGGATCCAAGATGGTTTTTTTTTCGCTTGTTTAAATAGAGCCTATCCAACGTGTTTAACCAGCCAACATGTTTAACCAACGTGTTTAATCAGCCAACGTGTTTAACCAACATGTTTAACCAACGTGTTTAACCAACCAACCAACCAATCAATCACTTAATGTATGTTTCCGTGTCATGCGTTTAATACGGGATGCAAGGTCTCTTGAGGTCCTTTTCCCCTTGTTCTAAGTGACCCTATCAAACGTGTTTAATCAATCAACCAACAAACCAACCAACCAACCAACCAACCAATCAATCAATCAACCAACTAATCAATCAATCAATATGTATGACTGTTTATTTATGACAGTTTATTGAAGGAACAAACTCTCAATTATTCAAGAAAATTTTTATTTTATTATTGTTCTTACGTCTCTTCTGAAAAAAAATCCACATATTCTCTGAAACTACAAGTCCAATCGACCTGAAAATTTGCAGTCAGCAGGGCATACATGTACTGAAGGTTCATAAAAAAAAAATTTGCAGATATCTCTCAAGACTTTTCCTAGAAAAAAGAAATGGCAATGCAGTAAAAATCGCTTGCTAGGTCCGTCAATCTCAGTAAAAACCTACAATAAAATGTCCGCTCCGAGATTGAAATACTAATCTGTGTTACAAACAGGTGCTGAAAAATGGACATTATCAAAAAATAATCATTAAATGTGTTTTTAAGTTACACCGGATCGATTAAATCCAAAACATGCACTGCTGGTGAACTGTGGTCAAAATGTCAATTTCCTACAATGACAAAAGAAATTACATTGTGTACATTCCGTCTCTATACATGTTGTCTGTTCAACGTCCCCACCTAAAAAGAAATAAAAAGACTAAGTTTTTCTTAATATAAACCCGCGTCACGTGATGTCTCCTCAAACTTGCGCGCGCGCTGTATCTAAAATAAAAGAAAAACTTTCCAAACTAAACATGAAACTTCTCCGGTAACATAATAATATAGACCCTTTACAAAAACAAACAAACAAACAAACAAATACCCCCCCCCCCCTTTTTTCCAAATCAATAAATCAAAAAAATCAATTATCCATTCATCAGAGGGGAAAGACTGCCTAACAATTGTTTTCAAAACAATTGCTTTATATTTATTAAGTCTTTCCACTTTTCTGTGGAAAGACTTATTGTTTTTGTTCTGATTATTATTATTATTATTATTATTATTATTATTTTTTTTTTCCGCCAAATTTTGTTCTTGCGATAAATGTTTGCTTCGCAATATGTCGCTTAGATATTTCTCATATTGTATCGTATAGTTTATGCGCTTTTAAATTTCACCCTGCTAAGACGAACAATTTTCTCTGTAAGAGTTATCTCCCTATTCACTGTTTATCATGTGTGTGCATCTCCTTCGTAACAAAAAAAGATAGCGACAAAATTTTTTTTACAAATTGTTCGTTACATCCTCAGAAAATTTTGGCTAATTTGGATCGAAGCGATTCGATGAAATTTTATAGGAGTTATCTATCTTTACGGAATAAATTTGTCGGTATGTTTTTTTAACTCAAAAACCGTTAACCGTATAACCCTGGAATGTTTTTATTTGAGTCCCCTGATTCCTAACTTAGAAAATTAGGTCAAGGTCAAAGGTCAAGGTCATATTTTAGATTTTCATATCTCTTTGATTTCCCTATAATTCTTGAATGGTTATAGATACAGAAAATTTAAGCAGTGAAAAATGTTCAATACTTCAAGGGGCAACTTTTTCACATTATGACTATATTGATTTTACCATCATGTAAGGGACATAACTCCCATCGATGGTTTTTAAAAAGCCATTTTTAGGCAAAACTCTTAAACAAAAGGTCCTTGACCCATAGGGTCTTTTGCAATGACCTTGTGGAGCAATGACCTTGACGAAGGTCACAAGGTCAAAGGTCAAGGTCATCAAATTATGTGGTTTTGGCACTATTTAAACAGTTTTATGTGTGTTTGAATTTCAACCAACCAACCAACCAACCAACCAACCAACCAATCAACCAACCAACCAATCAATCAATCAATCAATGCATGTTTCCGTTTCATGTGTTAAATACGGGATCCAAGATGTTTTTTTTCCGCTTGTTTAAATTGAGCCTATCCAACGTGTTTAACCAGCCAACGTGTTTAACCAATATGTTTAACCAACGTGTTTAACCAATATGTTTAACCAACGTGTTTAATCAACATGTTTAACCAACGTGTTTAACCAACCAACCAATCAATCAACCAATCAATCAATCAATGCATGTTTCCGTTTCATGTGTTAAATACGGGATCCAATTTTGAGCCTATCCAATGTGTTTAACCAACGTGTTTAACCAACGTGTTTAACCAACCAACCAACCAACCAACCAACCAACCAACCAATCAATCAATCAATCAATGCATGTTTCCGTTTCATGTGTTAAATACGGGATCCGAGATGGTTTTTTTTCGCTCGTTAAAATTGAGCCTATCAAACGTGTTTAACCAGCCAACGTGTTTAAACTACGTGTTTAAGCAACATGTTTAACCAACATGTTTACAACGTGTTTAACCAACCAACCAATAAATCAATGCATGTTTCCGTTTCATGTGTTAAATACGGGATCCAAGATGTTTTTTTTTCGCTTGTTTAAATTGAGCCTATCAAACGTGTTTAACCAACGTGTTTAACCAACATGTTTAACCAACGTGTTTAACCAACATGTTTAACCAACGTGTTTAACCAACATGTTTAACCAACGTGTTTAACCAACGTGTTTAACCAACCAACCAACCAACCAATCAATCAATCAATCAATGCATGTTTCCGTTTCATGTGTTAAATACGGGATCCAAGATGTTTTTTTTTTCCGCTTGTTTAAATTGAGCCTATTCAACGTGTTTAACCAGCCAACGTGTTTAACCAATATGTTTAACCAACGTGTTTAACCAACATGTTTAACCAACGTGTTTAACCAACCAACCAATCAATCAATACATGTTGCCGTTTCATGTGTTAAATACGGGATCCAATTTTGAGCCTATCCAATGTGTTTAACCAACGTGTTTAACCAACTAACCAACCAATCAATCAATCAATCAATCAATGCATGTTTCCGTTTCATGTGTTAAATACGGGATCCAAGATGTTTTTTTTCGCTCGTTTAAATTGAGCCTATCTAACGTGTTTAACCAGCCAACGTGTTTAACCAACGTGTTTAACCAACATGTTTAACCACCCAACCAATCAATCAATCAATCAATGCATGTTTCCGTTTCATGTGTTAAATACGGGATCCAAGATGGTTTTTTTAGCTCGTTTAAATTGAGCCTATCTAACGTGTTTAACCAGCCAACGTGTTTAACCAACGTGTTTAACCAACATGTTTAACCAACTTACCAACCAACCAACCAACCAACCAACCAACCAATCAATCAATCAATGCATGTTTGCGTTTCATGTGTTAAATACGGGATCCAAGATGGTTTTTTTCGCTTGTTTAAATTGAGCCTATCTAACGTGTTTAACCAGCCAACGTGTTTAACCAACCAACCAACCACCCAACCAATCAATCAATCAATCAATGCATGTTTCCGTTTCATGTGTTAAATACGGGATCCAAGATGTTTTTTTTTTTCGCTTGTTTAAATTGAGCCTATCCAACGTGTTTAACCAGCCAACGTGTTTAACCAATATGTTTAACCAATGTGTTTAACCAACGTGTTTAACCGACATGTTTAACCAACGTGTTTAAACAACCAACCAACCAACCAATCAATCAATCAATGCATGTTTCCGTTTCATGTGTTAAATACGGGATCCAATTTTGAGCCTATCCAATGTTTTTAACCAATGTGTTTAACCAACGTGTTTAACCAAAGTGTTTAACCAACCAACCAACCAATCAATCAATCAATCAATCAATGCATGTTTCCGTTTCATGTGTTAAATACGGGATCCGAGATGGTTTTTTTTCGCTTGTTAAAATTGAGCCTATCAAACGTGTTTAACCAACGTGTTTGACCAACGTGTTTAACCAGCCAACGTGTTTAAACTACGTGTTTAACCAACATGTTTAACCAACATGTTTAACCAAAGTGTTTAACCAACCAACCAACCAACCAACCAACCAACCAACCAACCAATAAATCATGCATGTTTCCGTTTCATGTGTTAAATACGGGATCCAAGATGTTTTTTTTTCGCTTGTTTAAATTGAGCCAATCAAACGTTTTTAACCAGCCAACGTGTTTAACCAACGTGTTTAACCAACATGTTTAACCAACGTATTTAACATGGTTAACCAACGTGTTTAACCAACCAACCAACCAACCAATCAATGCATGTTTCCGTTTCATGTGTTAAAAACGGGATCCAAGATGGTTTTTTTTTCGCTTGTTTAAATAGAGCCTATCCAACGTGTTTAACCAGCCAACATGTTTAACCAACGTGTTTAATCAGCCAACGTGTTTAACCAACATGTTTAACCAACGTGTTTAACCAACCAACCAACCAATCAATCACTTAATGTATGTTTCCGTGTCATGCGTTTAATACGGGATGCAAGGTCTCTTGAGGTCCTTTTCCCCTTGTTCTAAGTGACCCTATCAAACGTGTTTAATCAATCAACCAACAAACCAACCAACCAACCAACCAACCAATCAATCAATCAACCAACTAATCAATCAATCAATATGTATGACTGTTTATTTATGACAGTTTATTGAAGGAACAAACTCTCAATTATTCAAGAAAATTTTTATTTTATTATTGTTCTTACGTCTCTTCTGAAAAAAAATCCACATATTCTCTGAAACTACAAGTCCAATCGACCTGAAAATTTGCAGTCAGCAGGGCATACATGTACTGAAGGTTCATAAAAAAAAAATTTGCAGATATCTCTCAAGACTTTTCCTAGAAAAAAGAAATGGCAATGCAGTAAAAATCGCTTGCTAGGTCCGTCAATCTCAGTAAAAACCTACAATAAAATGTCCGCTCCGAGATTGAAATACTAATCTGTGTTACAAACAGGTGCTGAAAAATGGACATTATCAAAAAATAATCATTAAATGTGTTTTTAAGTTACACCGGATCGATTAAATCCAAAACATGCACTGCTGGTGAACTGTGGTCAAAATGTCAATTTCCTACAATGACAAAAGAAATTACATTGTGTACATTCCGTCTCTATACATGTTGTCTGTTCAACGTCCCCACCTAAAAAGAAATAAAAAGACTAAGTTTTTCTTAATATAAACCCGCGTCACGTGATGTCTCCTCAAACTTGCGCGCGCGCTGTATCTAAAATAAAAGAAAAACTTTCCAAACTAAACATGAAACTTCTCCGGTAACATAATAATATAGACCCTTTACAAAAACAAACAAACAAACAAACAAATACCCCCCCCCCCCTTTTTTCCAAATCAATAAATCAAAAAAATCAATTATCCATTCATCAGAGGGGAAAGACTGCCTAACAATTGTTTTCAAAACAATTGCTTTATATTTATTAAGTCTTTCCACTTTTCTGTGGAAAGACTTATTGTTTTTGTTCTGATTATTATTATTATTATTATTATTATTATTATTTTTTTTTTCCGCCAAATTTTGTTCTTGCGATAAATGTTTGCTTCGCAATATGTCGCTTAGATATTTCTCATATTGTATCGTATAGTTTATGCGCTTTTAAATTTCACCCTGCTAAGACGAACAATTTTCTCTGTAAGAGTTATCTCCCTATTCACTGTTTATCATGTGTGTGCATCTCCTTCGTAACAAAAAAAGATAGCGACAAAATTTTTTTTACAAATTGTTCGTTACATCCTCAGAAAATTTTGGCTAATTTGGATCGAAGCGATTCGATGAAATTTTATAGGAGTTATCTATCTTTACGGAATAAATTTGTCGGTATGTTTTTTTAACTCAAAAACCGTTAACCGTATAACCCTGGAATGTTTTTATTTGAGTCCCCTGATTCCTAACTTAGAAAATTAGGTCAAGGTCAAAGGTCAAGGTCATATTTTAGATTTTCATATCTCTTTGATTTCCCTATAATTCTTGAATGGTTATAGATACAGAAAATTTAAGCAGTGAAAAATGTTCAATACTTCAAGGGGCAACTTTTTCACATTATGACTATATTGATTTTACCATCATGTAAGGGACATAACTCCCATCGATGGTTTTTAAAAAGCCATTTTTAGGCAAAACTCTTAAACAAAAGGTCCTTGACCCATAGGGTCTTTTGCAATGACCTTGTGGAGCAATGACCTTGACGAAGGTCACAAGGTCAAAGGTCAAGGTCATCAAATTATGTGGTTTTGGCACTATTTAAACAGTTTTATGTGTGTTTGAATTTCAACCAACCAACCAACCAACCAACCAACCAACCAATCAACCAACCAACCAATCAATCAATCAATCAATGCATGTTTCCGTTTCATGTGTTAAATACGGGATCCAAGATGTTTTTTTTCCGCTTGTTTAAATTGAGCCTATCCAACGTGTTTAACCAGCCAACGTGTTTAACCAATATGTTTAACCAACGTGTTTAACCAATATGTTTAACCAACGTGTTTAATCAACATGTTTAACCAACGTGTTTAACCAACCAACCAATCAATCAACCAATCAATCAATCAATGCATGTTTCCGTTTCATGTGTTAAATACGGGATCCAATTTTGAGCCTATCCAATGTGTTTAACCAACGTGTTTAACCAACGTGTTTAACCAACCAACCAACCAACCAACCAACCAACCAACCAATCAATCAATCAATCAATGCATGTTTCCGTTTCATGTGTTAAATACGGGATCCGAGATGGTTTTTTTTCGCTCGTTAAAATTGAGCCTATCAAACGTGTTTAACCAGCCAACGTGTTTAAACTACGTGTTTAAGCAACATGTTTAACCAACATGTTTACAACGTGTTTAACCAACCAACCAATAAATCAATGCATGTTTCCGTTTCATGTGTTAAATACGGGATCCAAGATGTTTTTTTTTCGCTTGTTTAAATTGAGCCTATCAAACGTGTTTAACCAACGTGTTTAACCAACATGTTTAACCAACGTGTTTAACCAACATGTTTAACCAACGTGTTTAACCAACATGTTTAACCAACGTGTTTAACCAACGTGTTTAACCAACCAACCAACCAACCAATCAATCAATCAATCAATGCATGTTTCCGTTTCATGTGTTAAATACGGGATCCAAGATGTTTTTTTTTTCCGCTTGTTTAAATTGAGCCTATTCAACGTGTTTAACCAGCCAACGTGTTTAACCAATATGTTTAACCAACGTGTTTAACCAACATGTTTAACCAACGTGTTTAACCAACCAACCAATCAATCAATACATGTTGCCGTTTCATGTGTTAAATACGGGATCCAATTTTGAGCCTATCCAATGTGTTTAACCAACGTGTTTAACCAACTAACCAACCAATCAATCAATCAATCAATCAATGCATGTTTCCGTTTCATGTGTTAAATACGGGATCCAAGATGTTTTTTTTCGCTCGTTTAAATTGAGCCTATCTAACGTGTTTAACCAGCCAACGTGTTTAACCAACGTGTTTAACCAACATGTTTAACCACCCAACCAATCAATCAATCAATCAATGCATGTTTCCGTTTCATGTGTTAAATACGGGATCCAAGATGGTTTTTTTAGCTCGTTTAAATTGAGCCTATCTAACGTGTTTAACCAGCCAACGTGTTTAACCAACGTGTTTAACCAACATGTTTAACCAACTTACCAACCAACCAACCAACCAACCAACCAACCAATCAATCAATCAATGCATGTTTGCGTTTCATGTGTTAAATACGGGATCCAAGATGGTTTTTTTCGCTTGTTTAAATTGAGCCTATCTAACGTGTTTAACCAGCCAACGTGTTTAACCAACCAACCAACCACCCAACCAATCAATCAATCAATCAATGCATGTTTCCGTTTCATGTGTTAAATACGGGATCCAAGATGTTTTTTTTTTTCGCTTGTTTAAATTGAGCCTATCCAACGTGTTTAACCAGCCAACGTGTTTAACCAATATGTTTAACCAATGTGTTTAACCAACGTGTTTAACCGACATGTTTAACCAACGTGTTTAAACAACCAACCAACCAACCAATCAATCAATCAATGCATGTTTCCGTTTCATGTGTTAAATACGGGATCCAATTTTGAGCCTATCCAATGTTTTTAACCAATGTGTTTAACCAACGTGTTTAACCAAAGTGTTTAACCAACCAACCAACCAATCAATCAATCAATCAATCAATGCATGTTTCCGTTTCATGTGTTAAATACGGGATCCGAGATGGTTTTTTTTCGCTTGTTAAAATTGAGCCTATCAAACGTGTTTAACCAACGTGTTTGACCAACGTGTTTAACCAGCCAACGTGTTTAAACTACGTGTTTAACCAACATGTTTAACCAACATGTTTAACCAAAGTGTTTAACCAACCAACCAACCAACCAACCAACCAACCAACCAACCAATAAATCATGCATGTTTCCGTTTCATGTGTTAAATACGGGATCCAAGATGTTTTTTTTTCGCTTGTTTAAATTGAGCCAATCAAACGTTTTTAACCAGCCAACGTGTTTAACCAACGTGTTTAACCAACATGTTTAACCAACGTATTTAACATGGTTAACCAACGTGTTTAACCAACCAACCAACCAACCAATCAATGCATGTTTCCGTTTCATGTGTTAAAAACGGGATCCAAGATGGTTTTTTTTTCGCTTGTTTAAATAGAGCCTATCCAACGTGTTTAACCAGCCAACATGTTTAACCAACGTGTTTAATCAGCCAACGTGTTTAACCAACATGTTTAACCAACGTGTTTAACCAACCAACCAACCAATCAATCACTTAATGTATGTTTCCGTGTCATGCGTTTAATACGGGATGCAAGGTCTCTTGAGGTCCTTTTCCCCTTGTTCTAAGTGACCCTATCAAACGTGTTTAATCAATCAACCAACAAACCAACCAACCAACCAACCAACCAATCAATCAATCAACCAACTAATCAATCAATCAATATGTATGACTGTTTATTTATGACAGTTTATTGAAGGAACAAACTCTCAATTATTCAAGAAAATTTTTATTTTATTATTGTTCTTACGTCTCTTCTGAAAAAAAATCCACATATTCTCTGAAACTACAAGTCCAATCGACCTGAAAATTTGCAGTCAGCAGGGCATACATGTACTGAAGGTTCATAAAAAAAAAATTTGCAGATATCTCTCAAGACTTTTCCTAGAAAAAAGAAATGGCAATGCAGTAAAAATCGCTTGCTAGGTCCGTCAATCTCAGTAAAAACCTACAATAAAATGTCCGCTCCGAGATTGAAATACTAATCTGTGTTACAAACAGGTGCTGAAAAATGGACATTATCAAAAAATAATCATTAAATGTGTTTTTAAGTTACACCGGATCGATTAAATCCAAAACATGCACTGCTGGTGAACTGTGGTCAAAATGTCAATTTCCTACAATGACAAAAGAAATTACATTGTGTACATTCCGTCTCTATACATGTTGTCTGTTCAACGTCCCCACCTAAAAAGAAATAAAAAGACTAAGTTTTTCTTAATATAAACCCGCGTCACGTGATGTCTCCTCAAACTTGCGCGCGCGCTGTATCTAAAATAAAAGAAAAACTTTCCAAACTAAACATGAAACTTCTCCGGTAACATAATAATATAGACCCTTTACAAAAACAAACAAACAAACAAACAAATACCCCCCCCCCCCTTTTTTCCAAATCAATAAATCAAAAAAATCAATTATCCATTCATCAGAGGGGAAAGACTGCCTAACAATTGTTTTCAAAACAATTGCTTTATATATATTAAGTCTTTCCACTTTTCTGTGGAAAGACTTATTGTTTTTGTTCTGATTATTATTATTATTATTATTATTATTATTATTTTTTTTTTCCGCCAAATTTTGTTCTTGCGATAAATGTTTGCTTCGCAATATGTCGCTTAGATATTTCTCATATTGTATCGTATAGTTTATGCGCTTTTAAATTTCACCCTGCTAAGACGAACAATTTTCTCTGTAAGAGTTATCTCCCTATTCACTGTTTATCATGTGTGTGCATCTCCTTCGTAACAAAAAAAGATAGCGACAAAATTTTTTTTACAAATTGTTCGTTACATCCTCAGAAAATTTTGGCTAATTTGGATCGAAGCGATTCGATGAAATTTTATAGGAGTTATCTATCTTTACGGAATAAATTTGTCGGTATGTTTTTTTAACTCAAAAACCGTTAACCGTATAACCCTGGAATGTTTTTATTTGAGTCCCCTGATTCCTAACTTAGAAAATTAGGTCAAGGTCAAAGGTCAAGGTCATATTTTAGATTTTCATATCTCTTTGATTTCCCTATAATTCTTGAATGGTTATAGATACAGAAAATTTAAGCAGTGAAAAATGTTCAATACTTCAAGGGGCAACTTTTTCACATTATGACTATATTGATTTTACCATCATGTAAGGGACATAACTCCCATCGATGGTTTTTAAAAAGCCATTTTTAGGCAAAACTCTTAAACAAAAGGTCCTTGACCCATAGGGTCTTTTGCAATGACCTTGTGGAGCAATGACCTTGACGAAGGTCACAAGGTCAAAGGT
Organism: Mytilus edulis; assembly: GCF_963676685.1. Classification (NCBI taxonomy): domain Eukaryota; kingdom Metazoa; phylum Mollusca; class Bivalvia; order Mytilida; family Mytilidae; genus Mytilus; species Mytilus edulis. The sequence continues at coordinate 23,566 of NW_027267159.1, forward strand.
CAAGGTCATCAAATTATGTGGTTTTGGCACTATTTAAACAGTTTTATGTGTGTTTGAATTTCAACCAACCAACCAACCAACCAACCAACCAACCAATCAACCAACCAACCAATCAATCAATCAATCAATGCATGTTTCCGTTTCATGTGTTAAATACGGGATCCAAGATGTTTTTTTTCCGCTTGTTTAAATTGAGCCTATCCAACGTGTTTAACCAGCCAACGTGTTTAACCAATATGTTTAACCAACGTGTTTAACCAATATGTTTAACCAACGTGTTTAATCAACATGTTTAACCAACGTGTTTAACCAACCAACCAATCAATCAACCAATCAATCAATCAATGCATGTTTCCGTTTCATGTGTTAAATACGGGATCCAATTTTGAGCCTATCCAATGTGTTTAACCAACGTGTTTAACCAACGTGTTTAACCAACCAACCAACCAACCAACCAACCAACCAACCAATCAATCAATCAATCAATGCATGTTTCCGTTTCATGTGTTAAATACGGGATCCGAGATGGTTTTTTTTCGCTCGTTAAAATTGAGCCTATCAAACGTGTTTAACCAGCCAACGTGTTTAAACTACGTGTTTAAGCAACATGTTTAACCAACATGTTTACAACGTGTTTAACCAACCAACCAATAAATCAATGCATGTTTCCGTTTCATGTGTTAAATACGGGATCCAAGATGTTTTTTTTTCGCTTGTTTAAATTGAGCCTATCAAACGTGTTTAACCAACGTGTTTAACCAACATGTTTAACCAACGTGTTTAACCAACATGTTTAACCAACGTGTTTAACCAACATGTTTAACCAACGTGTTTAACCAACGTGTTTAACCAACCAACCAACCAACCAATCAATCAATCAATCAATGCATGTTTCCGTTTCATGTGTTAAATACGGGATCCAAGATGTTTTTTTTTTCCGCTTGTTTAAATTGAGCCTATTCAACGTGTTTAACCAGCCAACGTGTTTAACCAATATGTTTAACCAACGTGTTTAACCAACATGTTTAACCAACGTGTTTAACCAACCAACCAATCAATCAATACATGTTGCCGTTTCATGTGTTAAATACGGGATCCAATTTTGAGCCTATCCAATGTGTTTAACCAACGTGTTTAACCAACTAACCAACCAATCAATCAATCAATCAATCAATGCATGTTTCCGTTTCATGTGTTAAATACGGGATCCAAGATGTTTTTTTTCGCTCGTTTAAATTGAGCCTATCTAACGTGTTTAACCAGCCAACGTGTTTAACCAACGTGTTTAACCAACATGTTTAACCACCCAACCAATCAATCAATCAATCAATGCATGTTTCCGTTTCATGTGTTAAATACGGGATCCAAGATGGTTTTTTTAGCTCGTTTAAATTGAGCCTATCTAACGTGTTTAACCAGCCAACGTGTTTAACCAACGTGTTTAACCAACATGTTTAACCAACTTACCAACCAACCAACCAACCAACCAACCAACCAATCAATCAATCAATGCATGTTTGCGTTTCATGTGTTAAATACGGGATCCAAGATGGTTTTTTTCGCTTGTTTAAATTGAGCCTATCTAACGTGTTTAACCAGCCAACGTGTTTAACCAACCAACCAACCACCCAACCAATCAATCAATCAATCAATGCATGTTTCCGTTTCATGTGTTAAATACGGGATCCAAGATGTTTTTTTTTTTCGCTTGTTTAAATTGAGCCTATCCAACGTGTTTAACCAGCCAACGTGTTTAACCAATATGTTTAACCAATGTGTTTAACCAACGTGTTTAACCGACATGTTTAACCAACGTGTTTAAACAACCAACCAACCAACCAATCAATCAATCAATGCATGTTTCCGTTTCATGTGTTAAATACGGGATCCAATTTTGAGCCTATCCAATGTTTTTAACCAATGTGTTTAACCAACGTGTTTAACCAAAGTGTTTAACCAACCAACCAACCAATCAATCAATCAATCAATCAATGCATGTTTCCGTTTCATGTGTTAAATACGGGATCCGAGATGGTTTTTTTTCGCTTGTTAAAATTGAGCCTATCAAACGTGTTTAACCAACGTGTTTGACCAACGTGTTTAACCAGCCAACGTGTTTAAACTACGTGTTTAACCAACATGTTTAACCAACATGTTTAACCAAAGTGTTTAACCAACCAACCAACCAACCAACCAACCAACCAACCAACCAATAAATCATGCATGTTTCCGTTTCATGTGTTAAATACGGGATCCAAGATGTTTTTTTTTCGCTTGTTTAAATTGAGCCAATCAAACGTTTTTAACCAGCCAACGTGTTTAACCAACGTGTTTAACCAACATGTTTAACCAACGTATTTAACATGGTTAACCAACGTGTTTAACCAACCAACCAACCAACCAATCAATGCATGTTTCCGTTTCATGTGTTAAAAACGGGATCCAAGATGGTTTTTTTTTCGCTTGTTTAAATAGAGCCTATCCAACGTGTTTAACCAGCCAACATGTTTAACCAACGTGTTTAATCAGCCAACGTGTTTAACCAACATGTTTAACCAACGTGTTTAACCAACCAACCAACCAATCAATCACTTAATGTATGTTTCCGTGTCATGCGTTTAATACGGGATGCAAGGTCTCTTGAGGTCCTTTTCCCCTTGTTCTAAGTGACCCTATCAAACGTGTTTAATCAATCAACCAACAAACCAACCAACCAACCAACCAACCAATCAATCAATCAACCAACTAATCAATCAATCAATATGTATGACTGTTTATTTATGACAGTTTATTGAAGGAACAAACTCTCAATTATTCAAGAAAATTTTTATTTTATTATTGTTCTTACGTCTCTTCTGAAAAAAAATCCACATATTCTCTGAAACTACAAGTCCAATCGACCTGAAAATTTGCAGTCAGCAGGGCATACATGTACTGAAGGTTCATAAAAAAAAAATTTGCAGATATCTCTCAAGACTTTTCCTAGAAAAAAGAAATGGCAATGCAGTAAAAATCGCTTGCTAGGTCCGTCAATCTCAGTAAAAACCTACAATAAAATGTCCGCTCCGAGATTGAAATACTAATCTGTGTTACAAACAGGTGCTGAAAAATGGACATTATCAAAAAATAATCATTAAATGTGTTTTTAAGTTACACCGGATCGATTAAATCCAAAACATGCACTGCTGGTGAACTGTGGTCAAAATGTCAATTTCCTACAATGACAAAAGAAATTACATTGTGTACATTCCGTCTCTATACATGTTGTCTGTTCAACGTCCCCACCTAAAAAGAAATAAAAAGACTAAGTTTTTCTTAATATAAACCCGCGTCACGTGATGTCTCCTCAAACTTGCGCGCGCGCTGTATCTAAAATAAAAGAAAAACTTTCCAAACTAAACATGAAACTTCTCCGGTAACATAATAATATAGACCCTTTACAAAAACAAACAAACAAACAAACAAATACCCCCCCCCCCCTTTTTTCCAAATCAATAAATCAAAAAAATCAATTATCCATTCATCAGAGGGGAAAGACTGCCTAACAATTGTTTTCAAAACAATTGCTTTATATATATTAAGTCTTTCCACTTTTCTGTGGAAAGACTTATTGTTTTTGTTCTGATTATTATTATTATTATTATTATTATTATTATTTTTTTTTTCCGCCAAATTTTGTTCTTGCGATAAATGTTTGCTTCGCAATATGTCGCTTAGATATTTCTCATATTGTATCGTATAGTTTATGCGCTTTTAAATTTCACCCTGCTAAGACGAACAATTTTCTCTGTAAGAGTTATCTCCCTATTCACTGTTTATCATGTGTGTGCATCTCCTTCGTAACAAAAAAAGATAGCGACAAAATTTTTTTTACAAATTGTTCGTTACATCCTCAGAAAATTTTGGCTAATTTGGATCGAAGCGATTCGATGAAATTTTATAGGAGTTATCTATCTTTACGGAATAAATTTGTCGGTATGTTTTTTTAACTCAAAAACCGTTAACCGTATAACCCTGGAATGTTTTTATTTGAGTCCCCTGATTCCTAACTTAGAAAATTAGGTCAAGGTCAAAGGTCAAGGTCATATTTTAGATTTTCATATCTCTTTGATTTCCCTATAATTCTTGAATGGTTATAGATACAGAAAATTTAAGCAGTGAAAAATGTTCAATACTTCAAGGGGCAACTTTTTCACATTATGACTATATTGATTTTACCATCATGTAAGGGACATAACTCCCATCGATGGTTTTTAAAAAGCCATTTTTAGGCAAAACTCTTAAACAAAAGGTCCTTGACCCATAGGGTCTTTTGCAATGACCTTGTGGAGCAATGACCTTGACGAAGGTCACAAGGTCAAAGGTCAAGGTCATCAAATTATGTGGTTTTGGCACTATTTAAACAGTTTTATGTGTGTTTGAATTTCAACCAACCAACCAACCAACCAACCAACCAACCAATCAACCAACCAACCAATCAATCAATCAATCAATGCATGTTTCCGTTTCATGTGTTAAATACGGGATCCAAGATGTTTTTTTTCCGCTTGTTTAAATTGAGCCTATCCAACGTGTTTAACCAGCCAACGTGTTTAACCAATATGTTTAACCAACGTGTTTAACCAATATGTTTAACCAACGTGTTTAATCAACATGTTTAACCAACGTGTTTAACCAACCAACCAATCAATCAACCAATCAATCAATCAATGCATGTTTCCGTTTCATGTGTTAAATACGGGATCCAATTTTGAGCCTATCCAATGTGTTTAACCAACGTGTTTAACCAACGTGTTTAACCAACCAACCAACCAACCAACCAACCAACCAACCAATCAATCAATCAATCAATGCATGTTTCCGTTTCATGTGTTAAATACGGGATCCGAGATGGTTTTTTTTCGCTCGTTAAAATTGAGCCTATCAAACGTGTTTAACCAGCCAACGTGTTTAAACTACGTGTTTAAGCAACATGTTTAACCAACATGTTTACAACGTGTTTAACCAACCAACCAATAAATCAATGCATGTTTCCGTTTCATGTGTTAAATACGGGATCCAAGATGTTTTTTTTTCGCTTGTTTAAATTGAGCCTATCAAACGTGTTTAACCAACGTGTTTAACCAACATGTTTAACCAACGTGTTTAACCAACATGTTTAACCAACGTGTTTAACCAACATGTTTAACCAACGTGTTTAACCAACGTGTTTAACCAACCAACCAACCAACCAATCAATCAATCAATCAATGCATGTTTCCGTTTCATGTGTTAAATACGGGATCCAAGATGTTTTTTTTTTCCGCTTGTTTAAATTGAGCCTATTCAACGTGTTTAACCAGCCAACGTGTTTAACCAATATGTTTAACCAACGTGTTTAACCAACATGTTTAACCAACGTGTTTAACCAACCAACCAATCAATCAATACATGTTGCCGTTTCATGTGTTAAATACGGGATCCAATTTTGAGCCTATCCAATGTGTTTAACCAACGTGTTTAACCAACTAACCAACCAATCAATCAATCAATCAATCAATGCATGTTTCCGTTTCATGTGTTAAATACGGGATCCAAGATGTTTTTTTTCGCTCGTTTAAATTGAGCCTATCTAACGTGTTTAACCAGCCAACGTGTTTAACCAACGTGTTTAACCAACATGTTTAACCACCCAACCAATCAATCAATCAATCAATGCATGTTTCCGTTTCATGTGTTAAATACGGGATCCAAGATGGTTTTTTTAGCTCGTTTAAATTGAGCCTATCTAACGTGTTTAACCAGCCAACGTGTTTAACCAACGTGTTTAACCAACATGTTTAACCAACTTACCAACCAACCAACCAACCAACCAACCAACCAATCAATCAATCAATGCATGTTTGCGTTTCATGTGTTAAATACGGGATCCAAGATGGTTTTTTTCGCTTGTTTAAATTGAGCCTATCTAACGTGTTTAACCAGCCAACGTGTTTAACCAACCAACCAACCACCCAACCAATCAATCAATCAATCAATGCATGTTTCCGTTTCATGTGTTAAATACGGGATCCAAGATGTTTTTTTTTTTCGCTTGTTTAAATTGAGCCTATCCAACGTGTTTAACCAGCCAACGTGTTTAACCAATATGTTTAACCAATGTGTTTAACCAACGTGTTTAACCGACATGTTTAACCAACGTGTTTAAACAACCAACCAACCAACCAATCAATCAATCAATGCATGTTTCCGTTTCATGTGTTAAATACGGGATCCAATTTTGAGCCTATCCAATGTTTTTAACCAATGTGTTTAACCAACGTGTTTAACCAAAGTGTTTAACCAACCAACCAACCAATCAATCAATCAATCAATCAATGCATGTTTCCGTTTCATGTGTTAAATACGGGATCCGAGATGGTTTTTTTTCGCTTGTTAAAATTGAGCCTATCAAACGTGTTTAACCAACGTGTTTGACCAACGTGTTTAACCAGCCAACGTGTTTAAACTACGTGTTTAACCAACATGTTTAACCAACATGTTTAACCAAAGTGTTTAACCAACCAACCAACCAACCAACCAACCAACCAACCAACCAATAAATCATGCATGTTTCCGTTTCATGTGTTAAATACGGGATCCAAGATGTTTTTTTTTCGCTTGTTTAAATTGAGCCAATCAAACGTTTTTAACCAGCCAACGTGTTTAACCAACGTGTTTAACCAACATGTTTAACCAACGTATTTAACATGGTTAACCAACGTGTTTAACCAACCAACCAACCAACCAATCAATGCATGTTTCCGTTTCATGTGTTAAAAACGGGATCCAAGATGGTTTTTTTTTCGCTTGTTTAAATAGAGCCTATCCAACGTGTTTAACCAGCCAACATGTTTAACCAACGTGTTTAATCAGCCAACGTGTTTAACCAACATGTTTAACCAACGTGTTTAACCAACCAACCAACCAATCAATCACTTAATGTATGTTTCCGTGTCATGCGTTTAATACGGGATGCAAGGTCTCTTGAGGTCCTTTTCCCCTTGTTCTAAGTGACCCTATCAAACGTGTTTAATCAATCAACCAACAAACCAACCAACCAACCAACCAACCAATCAATCAATCAACCAACTAATCAATCAATCAATATGTATGACTGTTTATTTATGACAGTTTATTGAAGGAACAAACTCTCAATTATTCAAGAAAATTTTTATTTTATTATTGTTCTTACGTCTCTTCTGAAAAAAAATCCACATATTCTCTGAAACTACAAGTCCAATCGACCTGAAAATTTGCAGTCAGCAGGGCATACATGTACTGAAGGTTCATAAAAAAAAAATTTGCAGATATCTCTCAAGACTTTTCCTAGAAAAAAGAAATGGCAATGCAGTAAAAATCGCTTGCTAGGTCCGTCAATCTCAGTAAAAACCTACAATAAAATGTCCGCTCCGAGATTGAAATACTAATCTGTGTTACAAACAGGTGCTGAAAAATGGACATTATCAAAAAATAATCATTAAATGTGTTTTTAAGTTACACCGGATCGATTAAATCCAAAACATGCACTGCTGGTGAACTGTGGTCAAAATGTCAATTTCCTACAATGACAAAAGAAATTACATTGTGTACATTCCGTCTCTATACATGTTGTCTGTTCAACGTCCCCACCTAAAAAGAAATAAAAAGACTAAGTTTTTCTTAATATAAACCCGCGTCACGTGATGTCTCCTCAAACTTGCGCGCGCGCTGTATCTAAAATAAAAGAAAAACTTTCCAAACTAAACATGAAACTTCTCCGGTAACATAATAATATAGACCCTTTACAAAAACAAACAAACAAACAAACAAATACCCCCCCCCCCTTTTTTCCAAATCAATAAATCAAAAAAATCAATTATCCATTCATCAGAGGGGAAAGACTGCCTAACAATTGTTTTCAAAACAATTGCTTTATATTTATTATTATTTTTTTTTTCCGCCAAATTTTGTTCTTGCGATAAATGTTTGTTTCGCAATATGTCGCTTAGATATTTCTCCTATGTTATCGTATAGTTCATGCGCTTTTAAATTTCACCCTGCTAAGACGAACAATTTTCTCTGTAAGAGTTATCTCCCTATTCACTGTTTATCATCTGTGTGCATCTCCTTCATAACCAAAAAAGATAGCGACAAAATTCTTTTTACAAATTGTTCGTTACATCCTCAGAAAATTTTGGCTAATTTGGATCGAAGTGATTCGAAGAAATTTTATAGGAGTTATCTATCTTTACGGAATAAATTTGTCGGTATGTTTTTTTAACTCATAAACCGTTAACCGTATAACCCTGGAATGTTTTTATTTGAGTCCCCTGATTCCTAACTTAGAAAATTAGGTCAAGGTCAAAGGTCAAGGTCATATTTTAGATTTTCATATGTCTTTGATTTCCCTATAATTCTTGAATGGTTATAGATACAGAAAATTTAAGCAGTGAAAAATGTTAAGTACTTCAAGGGGCAACTTTTTTACATTATGACTATATTGATTTTACCATCATGTAAGGGACATAACTCCCATTGATGGTTTTTAAAAAGCCATTTTTAGGCAAAACTCTTAAACAAAAGGTCCTTGACCCATAGGGTCTTTTGCAATGACCTTGTGGAGCAATGACCTTGACGAAGGTCACAAGGTCAAAGGTCAAGGTCGTCAAATTATGTGGTTTTGGCACTATTTAAACAGTTTTATGTGTGTTTGAATTTCAACCAACCAACCAACCAACCAACCAATCAATCAATCAATCAATGTTTCCGTTTCATGTGTTTGATACGGGATTCAAGGTCTCTTTTTTTTCGCTTGTTTTAATTGAGCCTATCAAACGTGTTTAACCAACATGTTTAACCAATATGTTTAACCAACGTGTTTAACCAACCAACCAACCAATCAATCAATCAATGCATGTTTTCGTTTCATGTGTTAAATACGGGATCCAAGATGGGTTTTTTCGCTCGCTTAAATTTAGCCTATCTAACGTGTTTAACCAGCCAACGTGTTTAACCAATATGTTTAACCAACGTGTTTAACCAACGTGTTTAACCAATATGTTTAACCAACGTGTTTAACCAATATGTTTAACCAACGTGTTTAACCAACGTGTTTAACCAACCAACCAACCAACCAATCAATCAATCAATGCATGTTTCCGTTTCATGTGTTAAATACGGGATCCGAGATGGTTTTTTTTCGCTTGTTAAAATTGAGCCTATCAAACGTGTTTAACCAACGTGTTTGACCAACGTGTTTAACCAACCAACCAACCAACCAACCAACCAATCAATCAATCAATCAATGCATGTTTCCGTTTCATGTGTTAAATACGGGATCCGAGATGGTTTTTTTTTCGATTGTTAAAATTGAGCCTATCAAACGTGTTTAACCAGCCAACGTGTTTAAACTACGTGTTTAACCAACATGTTTAACCAACGTGTTTAACCAACGTGTTTAACCAACGTGTTTAACCAACCAACCAACCAACCAATCAATCAATCAATGCATGTTTCCGTTTCATGTGTTAAATACGGGATCCAAGATGGGTTTTTTTTCGCTTGTTTAAATTGAGCCAATCAAACGTTTTTAACCAGCCAACGTGTTTAAACAACGTGTTTAACCAACCAACCAACCAATCAACCAATCAATGCATGTTTCCGTTTCATGTGTTAAAAACGGGATCCAAGATGGGTTTTTTTTCGCTTGTTTAAATTGAGCCTATCCAACGTGTTTAACCAGCCAACATGTTTAACCAACGTGTTTAACCAACGTGTTTAACCAACCAACCAACCAATCAATCACTTAATGTATGTTTCCGTGTCATGCGTTTAATACGGGATGCAAGGTCTCTTGAGGTTTTTTTCCCTGGTTCTAAGTGACCCTATCAAACGTGTTTAATCAACCAACCAACAAACCAACCAACCAACCAATCAATCAACCAACTAATCAATCAATCCATATGTATGACTGTTTATTTATGACAGTTTATTGAAGGAACAAACTCTCAATTATTCAAGAAAATTTTTATTTTATTATTGTTCTTACGTCTCTTCTGAAAAAAAAATCCACATATTCTCTGAAACTACAAGTCCAATCGACCTGAAAATTTGCAGTCAGCAGGGCATACATGTACTGAAGGTTCATAAAAAACTTTTTGCAGATATCTCTCAAGACTTTATCTAGAAAAAAGAAATGGCCATGCCGTAAAAATCGCTTGCTAGGTCCATAAATCTCAGTCAAAACCTACAATAAAATGTCCGCTCCGAGATTGAAATACTAATCTGTGTTACAAACAGGTGCTGAAAAATGGACATTATCAAAAAATAATCATTAAATGTGTTTTTAAGTTACACCGGATCGATTAAATCCAAAACATGCACTGCTGGTGAACTGTGATCAAAATGTCAATTTCCTACAATGACAAAAGAAATTACATTGTGTACATTCCATCTCTATAGATGTTGTCTGTTCAAAGTCCCGACCTAAAAAGAAATAAAAAGAGTTTTTCTTAATATAAACCCGCGTCACGTGATGTCTCCTCAATCTTGCGCGCGCGCTGTATCTAAAATAAAAGAAAAACTTTCCAAACTAAACATGAAACTTCTCCGGTAACATAATAATATAGACCCCATACCAAAGCAAACAAACAAACAAATAAACAAATACCCCCCCCCCCTTTTTCCAAACCAATCAATAAAAAAAATCAATTATCCATTCATCATAGGGGAAAGACTGCCTAACAATTGTTTTTGAAACAATTGCTTTATATTTTTTTTTTTTTTTCTTCCGCCTAATTTTGTTCTTGCGATAAACATTTGTTTCGCAATATGTCGCTTAGATATTTGGTATATGATATCGAACAGTTTATGCGCTTTTGAAATTTACCCTGCGTAAACGAATACTTTTCTTTGTAGGAGTTATCTCCCCAAACACTGTTTTCCTTGTTAGCGCATCTCCTTCGCAACCGTAAAATATTATGACAAATTTATTTTACAAAATTACTCGTTATATCCTTCGCATGATTTGTCCTATTTTGACCGAAGCGATATGAACGCTCCATATGAGAGTTATTTCCCCTTATGCATTTGTTATAAGTGATATGCATTTCTATCTTGTAAACCATAAGTGCTAGAGACCTAGGATCTTTTGATTTGAGGTCCTTGGTCCAAAAAAATGAAAATTAGGTCAAGGTCAAAGGTCAAGGTCATATTTGAGATTTTCATATGTCTTTGATTTCCCTATAATTCTTAAATGGTTATAGATACAGAAAATTTAAGCAGTGAAAAATGTTAAGGACTTCAAGGGGCAACTTTGTTACATTATGACTATATTGGTTTTACCATTGTGTAAGGGACATAATCCCCATTGATGGTTTATATAAAGCCATTATTAGACAAAACTCTTAAACAAAATGACCTTGACCCATAGGGTCTTCTGCAATGACATTGTGAAGAAATGACCTTGACAAAGGTCACAAGGTCAAAGGTCAAGGTCATGTACATATGTGATTTGGGGCACTACTTGAAGAGTTTCATGTGTGTTTGCCTGCCAACCAACCAACCAACCAACCAACCAACCAACCAATCAATCAATCAATCAATCAATCAATCAATCAATCATGATCATGATCAATCAACCAATAATTATCATGATCAATCAATCAATCACGTTTCCGTCTCGTGTGTTTATCATAGGGTTCAAGATCTTCTTTGTTTCTTTTTCGCTGTTTCAACTGACCCTATCCAACGTGTTTGACCAAACAAACAACCAACCAACCAACCAACTAATCAATCAATCAATCAATCAATCAATTAATCATGATCATGATCAATCAATCAATCATGTATCCGTCTCATGTGTTTATTATACGGTCCAAGATCTTCTTTGTTTCTTTTTCGCTGTTTCAACTGACCCTATCCAACGTGTTTAACCAACCAACCAACCAACCAACCAACCAACTAACTAATCAATCAATCAATCAATCAATCAATCAATCAATCAATCAATCATGATCATGATCAATCAACCATGTATCCGTCTCATGTGTTTAATATACGGTCCAAGATCTTCTTTGTTTCCTTTTCGCTGTTTCAATTGACCCTATCCAACGTGTTTAATCAACCAACCAACCAACCAACCAACCAACCAACCAACTAATCAATCAATCAATCAATCAATCAATCAATCAATCAATCAAGTAATCAATCAATCATGATCATGATCAATCAATCATGTTTCATGAAAAATTGAAATTTAATAGTGTTCTTGCGTCACTTCTGAAAAAAAATCAACATGTACTCTGAAACTACAAGTACAATCGACCTCAAAATTTGCAGTCAGCAGGGCATACATGTACTTAAAGTTTATAAAAAAACTTGGTGCAGATATCTCTCAAAGCTTTTCCTAGAGAAAAGAAATGGCAATGCCGTAAAAATCGCTTGCAAGGTCCGTAAATCTCAGTAAAAACCTACAATAAAATGTCCGCTCCGAGATTGAAATACTAATCTGTGTTACAAACAGGTGCTGAAAAATGTACAATATCAGAAAATAATCAATAAATGTGTTTTAAAGTTACACCGGATCAATTAAATCCAAAACATGCACTGCCCGTGAACTGTGATCCAAATGTCAATTTCCTACAATGACAAAAGAAATTACATTGTGTTTATTCCGTCTCTATACATGTTGTCTGTTCAAAGTCCCCACCTAAAAAGAAATAAAAAGACTAACTTTTCGTTATTATAAACCCGTGTCACGTGATGTGGCGCGCGCGCTGTACCTAAAATAAAAGAAAAACTTTCCAAACTAAACATGAAACTTCTCCGGTAACAATAATATAGACCCCATACAGAAACAAACAAACAAACAAACAAACAAACAAACACCCCCCCCCCCCAATTCAATTAATTTTAAAGGGGGAAAGACCGCCTACAATTGCTTTTTTAAAGCAATTGATTTATATTTATTATTATTTTTTTTTTTTTCCGCCAAATTTTGTTCTTGCGATAAATGTTTGTTTCGCAATATGTCGCTTAGATTTTTTTCATATTGTATCGTATAGTTTATGCGCTTTTAAATTTCACCCTGCTAAGCCGAACCATTTTCTTTGTAAGAGTTATCTCCCTAATCACTGTTTGTCATGTGTGTGCATCTCCTTCGTAACAAAATAAGAAAGCGACAAAATTCTTTTTACAAATTGTTCGTTACATCCTCAGGAATTTTTGGCTAATTTGGATCGAAGCGATTCGATGAAATTTTATAGGAGTTATGTACCTTTACGGAATAAATTTGTCGGTATGTTTTTTTAACTCATAAACCGTTAACCGTATAACCCTGGAATGTTTTTATTTGAGTCCCCTGGGTCCTAACTTAGAAAATTAGGTCAAGGTCAAAGGTCAAGGTCATATTTTAGATTTTCATATGTCTTTGATTTCCCTATAATTCTTGAATGGTTATAGATACAGAAAATTTAAGCAGTGAAAAATGTTCAGTACTTCAAGGGGCAACTTTGTTACATTATGACTGTATTGGTTTTACCATTATGTAAGGGACATAACCCCCATTGATGGTTTATAAAAAGCCATTATTAGGCAAAACTTTAAACAAAAGGTCCTTGACCCATAGGGTCTTTTGCAATGACATTGTGAAGCAATGACCTTGACAAAGGTCACAAGGTCAAAGGTCAAGGTCACGTACATATGTGATTTGGGGCACGACTTGAAGAATTTTATGTGTGTTTGCCAACCAACCAACCAATCATGATCAATCAATAATGATCAATCAACAAATCATGATCATGATCAATCAATCAATCATGATCAATCAACCAATCATGATCATGATTAATCAATCAATCAATCATGTTTCCGTCTCATGTGTTTAATATAGGGTTCAAGATCTCCTTTGTTTCTTTTTCGCTGTTTCAATTGACCCTTTCCAACGTGTTTAACCAACCAACCAACCAACCAACCAACCAACTAACCAATCAATCAATCAATCAATCAATCAATCAATCAATCATGTTTCCGTCTCGTCTCGTGTGTTTAATATAGGGTCCAAGATCTTCTTTGTTTCTTTTTCGCTGTTTCAATTGGCCCTATTCAACGTGCTTAACCAACCAACCAACCAACCAACCAACCAACCAACCAATCAATCAATCAATCAATCAATCAATCAATCAATCATGTTTCCGTCTCGTGTGTTTAATATAGGGTCCAAGATCTTTTTTGTTTCTTTTTCGCTGTTTCAATTGGCCCTATCCAACGTGTTTTACCAACCAACCAACCAACTAATCAATCAATCAATCAATCAATCATGTTTCATGATCAATCATGATCATGATCAATCAATCATGATCATGGTCAATCAATCATGTTTCATGAAAAATTGAAATTTAATATTGTTCTTGCGTCACTTCTGAAAAAAAATCCACATGTACTCTGAAACTACAAATACAATCGACCTCAAAATTTGCAGTCAGCAGGGCATACATGTACTAAAAGTTTATAAAAAAACTTGGTGCAGATATCTCTCAAAGCTTTTCCTAGAGAAAAGAAATTGCAATGCCGTAAAAATTGCTTGCTAGGTCCGTAAATTTCAGTAAAAGCCTACAATAAAATGTCCGCTCCGAGATTGAAATACTAATCTGTGTTACAAACAGGTGCTGAAAAATGTACATTATCAGAAAATAATCAATAAATGTGTTTTAAAGTTACACCGGATCAAATAAATCCAAATCATGCACTGCTTGTGAACTGTCATCAAAATGTCAATTTCCTACAATGACAAAAGAAATTACATTGTGTGCATTCCGTCTCTATACATGTTGCCTGTTCAAAGTCCCCACCTAAAAAGGAATAAAAAGACTATCTTTTCGTTATTATAAACCCGTGTCACGTGATGTGGCGCGCGCGCTGTACCTAAAATAAAAGAAAAACTTTCCAAACTAAACATGAAACTTCTCCGGTAACAATAATATAGACCCCATACAGAAACAAACAAACAAACAAACAAACAAACAAACAAACACCCCCCCCCCCCCCCAATTCAATTAATTTTAAAGGGGGAAAGACCCCCTACAATTGCTTTTTTAAAGCAATTGATTTATATTGTAAAAAACCTTTTTAACCATTCTGTTCCGTTAATAAAAAAAAAAAAAAATCTCCCCGAGACCCCCTTTTGCCCCCCCCCCTTTTTTTAACCCTCCACTTACAACTGAATGTAGGTTGTGTACTATCTATCCTATCAACGTAAAACGAACGACAACTCCAGTTTTTTCCATATTATTAGGTCTTTCCACTTTTCTGTGGAAAGCCTATTGTATTTGTTCTGATTATTAGGTCTTTCCACTTTTCTGTGGAAAGCCTATTGTATTTGTTCTGATTATTAGGTCTTTCCACTTTTCTGTGGAAAGACTTATTGTTTTTCTTCTGATTATTTTTTTTTTTTTTTTTTTTTTCTTCCGCCTAATTTTGTTCTTGCGATAAACATTTGTTTCGCAATATGTCGCTTAGATATTTGGTATATGATATCGAACAGTTTATGCACTTTTGAAATTCACCCTGCGTAAACGAATACTTTTCTTTGTAGGAGTTATCTCCCCAAACACTGTTTTCCTTGTTAGCGCATCTCCTTCGCAACCGTAAAAGATTATGACAAATTTATTTTACAAAATTGCTCGTTATATCCTTCGCATGATTTGTCCTATTTTGACCGAAGCGATATGACCGCTCCATATGAGAGTTATTTCCCCTTATGCATCTGATATAAGTGATATGAATTTCTCTCTTATAAATCATAAGTGATAGAGACCTAGGATCTTTTGATTTGAGGTCCTTGGTCCCAAAAAATGAAAATTAGGTCAAGGTCAAAGGTCAAGGTCATGTTCTAATATTTGAATTTGGCTTATTTTCACTTATATCCAAAGACTGTATAAGATATCAACAAATTATTTTTACTAAATTGTTAGTTGCGACATGTCGTAAGATGTAAATTTTGATTGCAAGCGTACGTTAAATGTAAAAGGGAGTTTTCTCCCCTCTTGTATTTAAAAATACGCGTTTGGTGATATAACTCATTAACTAAATATAATAAAGACCTATGGTCTTTTGATTTGAGGTCCTTGGTTTATGACCTTGAAACTGATCTCAAGGTCATAGCTTAATTTGACGTTCTAGATTTTGACCTTTGCTTTTATTCTATATGTATACATGATAAAGATATACAACTTTTAGAAAAAGATATCAAACCATTTAACCTTGTAAAAAACAACCGGAAGTGACCTTTTGTAAACCGGAAATAGCTATTTTTTTGTACTTTTTAATATAAAAGTATATAGAACCAGATATTTTTGGAATCAGTGTCAAGTAAATATTCAAATATAATCGGAAGTAACATTTTTCAAACCGGAAGTAACAAATTATCTCCCTTATTTAAAAAAAATGTATGGAAACAATATATTTTTGGAATCAGCTTACTAGGAGCTATCATTTGACGATTAAAATGACATTTTAAACTTAGTTTCACAACTTTTCATCTCAAAATACATTGTTTTGATGGAAAGACCTTCAATTGTTCTCTGAACAATTGGTTTTTAATTATTATTATTATTATTATTTTTTTTTTTCCGCCAAATTTTGTTCTTGCGATAAATGTTTGTTTCGCAATATGTCGCTTAGATTTTTTTCATATTGTATCGTATAGTTTATGCGCTTTTAAATTTCACCCTGCTAAGCCGAACCATTTTCTTTGTAAGAGTTATCTCCCTATTCACTGTTTGTCATGTGTGTGCATCTCCTTCGTAGCAAAATAAGAAAGCGACAAAATTCTTTTTACAAATTGTTCGTTACATCCTCAGGAATTTTTGGCTAATTTGGATCGAAGCGATTCGATGAAATTTTATAGGAGTTATGTACCTTTACGGAATAAATTTGTCGGTATGTTTTTTTAACTCATAAACCGTTAACCGTATAACCCTGGAATGTTTTTATTTGAGTCCCCTGGGTCCTAACTTAGAAAATTAGGTCAAGGTCAAAGGTCAAGGTCATATTTTAGATTTTCATATGTCTTTGATTTCCCTATAATTCTTGAATGGTTATAGATACAGAAAATTTAAGCAGTGAAAAATGTTCAGTACTTCAAGGGGCAACTTTGTTACATTATGACTGTATTGGTTTTACCATTATGTAAGGGACATAACCCCCATTGATGGTTTATAAAAAGCCATTATTAGGCAAAACTCTTAAACAAAAGGTCCTTGACCCATAGGGTCTTTTGCAATGACATTGTGAAGCAATGACCTTGACAAAGGTCACAAGGTCAAAGGTCAAGGTCATGTACATATGTGATTTGGGGCACGACTTGAAGAATTTTATGTGTGTTTGCCAACCAACCAACCAACCAACCAATCATGATCAATCAATAATGATCAATCAACAAATCATGATCATGATCAATCAACCAATCATGATCATGATTAATCAATCAATCAATCATGTTTCCGTCTCATGTGTTTAATATAGGGTTCAAGATCTCCTTTGTTTCTTTTTCGCTGTTTCAAATGACCCTTTCCAACGTGTTTAACCAACCAACCAACCAACCAACCAACCAACCAACCAACCAATCAATCAATCAATTAATCAATCAATCAATCAATCAATCAATCAATCAATCAATCAATCATGATCAATCAATCATGTTTCCGTCTCGTCTCGTGTGTTTAATATAGGGTCCAAGATCTTCTTTGTTTCTTTTTCGCTGTTTCAATTGGCCCTATCCAACGTGTTTAACCAACCAACCAACCAACCAACATCAATCAATCAATCAATCAATCAATCATGTTTCCGTCTCGTGTGTTTAATATAGGGTCCAAGATCTTTTTTGTTTCTTTTTCGCTGTTTCAATTGGCCCTATCCAACGTGTTTTACCAACCAACCAACCAACCAACCAACCAACTAATCAATCAATCAATCAATCAATCATGATCATGATCAATCAATCGATCATGATCAATCAATCATGATCATGATCAATCAATCATGATCATGATCAATCAATCATGTTTCATGAAAAATTGAAATTTAATATTGTTCTTGCGTCACTTCTGAAAAAAAAAAAATCCACATGTACTCTGAAACTACAAATACAATCGACCTCAAAATCTGCAGTCAGCAGGGCATACATGTACTAAAAGTTTATAAAAAAACTTGGTGCAGATATCTCTCAAAGCTTTTCCTAGAGAAAAGAAATTGCAATGCCGTAAAAATTGCTTGCTAGGTCCGTAAATTTCAGTAAAAGCCTACAATAAAATGTCCGCTCCGAGATTGAAATACTAATCTGTGTTACAAACAGGTGCTGAAAAATGTACATTATCAGAAAATAATCAATAAATGTGTTTTAAAGTTACACCGGATCAAATAAATCCAAATCATGCACTGCTTGTGAACTGTCATCAAAATGTCAATTTCCTACAATGACAAAAGAAATTACATTGTGTGCATTCCGTCTCTATACATGTTGCCTGTTCAAAGTCCCCACCTAAAAAGGAATAAAAAGACTATCTTTTCGTTATTATAAACCCGTGTCACGTGATGTGGCGCGCGCGCTGTACCTAAAATAAAAGAAAAACTTTCCAAACTAAACATGAAACTTCTCCGGTAACAATAATATAGACCCCATACAGAAACAAACAAACAAACAAACAAACAAACAAACAAACACCCCCCCCCCCCCCCTATTCAATTAATTTTAAAGGGGGAAAGACCCCCTACAATTGCTTTTTTAAAGCAATTGATTTATATTGTAAAAAACCTTTTTAACCATTCTGTTCCGTTAATAAAAAAAAAATCTCCCCGAGACCCCCTTTTGCCCCCCCCCCCCTTTTTTTAACCCTCCACTTACAACTGAATGTAGGTTGTGTACTATCTATCCTATCAACGTAAAACGAACGACAACTCCAGTTTTTTCCATATTATTAGGTCTTTCCACTTTTCTGTGGAAAGCCTATTGTATTTGTTCTGATTATTAGGTCTTTCCACTTTTCTGTGGAAAGCCTATTGTATTTGTTCTGATTATTATTATTATTATTATTATTTTTTTTTTTCCGCCAAATTTTGTTCTTGCGATAAATGTTTGTTTCGCAATATGTCGCTTAGATTTTTTTCATATTGTATCGTATAGTTTATGCGCTTTTAAATTTCACCCTGCTAAGCCGAACCATTTTCTTTGTAAGAGTTATCTCCCTATTCACTGTTTGTCATGTGTGTGCATCTCCTTCGTAGCAAAATAAGAAAGCGACAAAATTCTTTTTACAAATTGTTCGTTACATCCTCAGGAATTTTTGGCTAATTTGGATCGAAGCGATTCGATGAAATTTTATAGGAGTTATGTACCTTTACGGAATAAATTTGTCGGTATGTTTTTTTAACTCATAAACCGTTAACCGTATAACCCTGGAATGTTTTTATTTGAGTCCCCTGGGTCCTAACTTAGAAAATTAGGTCAAGGTCAAAGGTCAAGGTCATATTTTAGATTTTCATATGTCTTTGATTTCCCTATAATTCTTGAATGGTTATAGATACAGAAAATTTAAGCAGTGAAAAATGTTCAGTACTTCAAGGGGCAACTTTGTTACATTATGACTGTATTGGTTTTACCATTATGTAAGGGACATAACCCCCATTGATGGTTTATAAAAAGCCATTATTAGGCAAAACTCTTAAACAAAAGGTCCTTGACCCATAGGGTCTTTTGCAATGACATTGTGAAGCAATGACCTTGA
This sequence comes from Mytilus edulis, assembly GCF_963676685.1. Lineage (NCBI taxonomy): Eukaryota > Metazoa > Mollusca > Bivalvia > Mytilida > Mytilidae > Mytilus > Mytilus edulis. The sequence continues at coordinate 43,347 of NW_027267159.1, forward strand.
CAAAGGTCACAAGGTCAAAGGTCAAGGTCATGTACATATGTGATTTGGGGCACGACTTGAAGAATTTTATGTGTGTTTGCCAACCAACCAACCAACCAACCAATCATGATCAATCAATAATGATCAATCAACAAATCATGATCATGATCAATCAACCAATCATGATCATGATTAATCAATCAATCAATCATGTTTCCGTCTCATGTGTTTAATATAGGGTTCAAGATCTCCTTTGTTTCTTTTTCGCTGTTTCAAATGACCCTTTCCAACGTGTTTAACCAACCAACCAACCAACCAACCAACCAACCAACCAACCAATCAATCAATCAATTAATCAATCAATCAATCAATCAATCAATCAATCAATCAATCAATCATGATCAATCAATCATGTTTCCGTCTCGTCTCGTGTGTTTAATATAGGGTCCAAGATCTTCTTTGTTTCTTTTTCGCTGTTTCAATTGGCCCTATCCAACGTGTTTAACCAACCAACCAACCAACCAACATCAATCAATCAATCAATCAATCAATCATGTTTCCGTCTCGTGTGTTTAATATAGGGTCCAAGATCTTTTTTGTTTCTTTTTCGCTGTTTCAATTGGCCCTATCCAACGTGTTTTACCAACCAACCAACCAACCAACCAACCAACTAATCAATCAATCAATCAATCAATCATGATCATGATCAATCAATCGATCATGATCAATCAATCATGATCATGATCAATCAATCATGATCATGATCAATCAATCATGTTTCATGAAAAATTGAAATTTAATATTGTTCTTGCGTCACTTCTGAAAAAAAAAAAATCCACATGTACTCTGAAACTACAAATACAATCGACCTCAAAATCTGCAGTCAGCAGGGCATACATGTACTAAAAGTTTATAAAAAAACTTGGTGCAGATATCTCTCAAAGCTTTTCCTAGAGAAAAGAAATTGCAATGCCGTAAAAATTGCTTGCTAGGTCCGTAAATTTCAGTAAAAGCCTACAATAAAATGTCCGCTCCGAGATTGAAATACTAATCTGTGTTACAAACAGGTGCTGAAAAATGTACATTATCAGAAAATAATCAATAAATGTGTTTTAAAGTTACACCGGATCAAATAAATCCAAATCATGCACTGCTTGTGAACTGTCATCAAAATGTCAATTTCCTACAATGACAAAAGAAATTACATTGTGTGCATTCCGTCTCTATACATGTTGCCTGTTCAAAGTCCCCACCTAAAAAGGAATAAAAAGACTATCTTTTCGTTATTATAAACCCGTGTCACGTGATGTGGCGCGCGCGCTGTACCTAAAATAAAAGAAAAACTTTCCAAACTAAACATGAAACTTCTCCGGTAACAATAATATAGACCCCATACAGAAACAAACAAACAAACAAACAAACAAACAAACAAACACCCCCCCCCCTATTCAATTAATTTTAAAGGGGGAAAGACCCCCTACAATTGCTTTTTTAAAGCAATTGATTTATATTGTAAAAAACCTTTTTAACCATTCTGTTCCGTTAATAAAAAAAAAATCTCCCCGAGACCCCCTTTTGCCCCCCCCCCCTTTTTTTAACCCTCCACTTACAACTGAATGTAGGTTGTGTACTATCTATCCTATCAACGTAAAACGAACGACAACTCCAGTTTTTT
>NW_027267159.1:50000-100000 GCF_963676685.1 Mytilus edulis
GTGCTGAAAAATGTACAATATCAGAAAATGATCAATAAATGTGTTTTAAAGTTACACCGGATCAATTAAATCCAAAACATGCACTGCTTGTGAACTGTCATCAAAATGTCAATTTCCTACAATGACAAAAGAAATTACATTGTGTTTATTCCGTCTCTATACATGTTGTCTGTTCAAAGTCCCCACCTTAAAAGAAATAAAAAGACTATCTTTTCGTTATTATAAACCCGTGTCACGTGATGTGGCGCGCGCGCTGTACCTAAAATAAAAGAAAAAAAAACTTTCCAAACTAAACATGAAACTTCTCCAGTAACAATAATATAGACCCCATACAGAAACGAACAAACAAACAAACAAACAAACAAACAAACAAACAAACAAACAACCCCCCCCCCCAATACAATTAATTTTAAAGGGGGAAAGACCCCCTACAATTGCTTTTTTAAAGCAATTGATTTATATTTATTATTATTATTATTATTTTTTTTTTTTTTTTCTTCCGCCAAATTTTGTTCTTGCGCAAAATGTTTGTTTCGCAATATGTCGCTTAGATATTTCCCATATGGTATCGTATAGTTTATGCGCTTTTAAATTTCACCCTGCTAAGCCGATCCATTTTCTATGTAAGAGTTATCTCCCTTTTCACTGTTTACCCTCTGTGTGCATCTTCTTCGTAACAAAAAAAGATAGCGACAAAATTCTTTTTACAAACTGTTCCTTACATCCTCAGGAATTTTTGGCGTATTTGGATCGAAGCGATTCGATGACATTTTATAGGAGTTATCTACCTTTACAAAATAAATTTGTCGGTATGTTCATTTAACTCATAAACAGTTAACCGTATAACCCTGGAATGTTTTTATTTGAGTCCCCTGGGTCCTAACTTAGAAAATGAGGTCAAGGTCAAAGGTCAAGGTCAAGTTCTCAATTGTGACTTTTGCCTGTTTTTGCATTTTCTCCGACACTATGAAAGATACATACTAAAGAAGAAGTGCAAAATGTCAGCTTTATTGTAATGAAGATATGCTAAATTTTGTCTTATACAATTTAATGGCATCTTATAGGAGTTATTGCTCCTCAAATGTCTTGATATGAAGTTATTTGATTATTACTTCAACTAAGTTCATTAGAAAGGCATTTGACCTTGTACAAAAGATTAGATGACAAATGACCTTGAAAAATGACTACCGGAAGTGACCTTGAGAAAACCGGAAGTAGCCTTTTTTGCAATTTTTTCATCTCAAAGTATCCAGAATCAATATATTTTGTCATATAGAGACATACACTGATTACTGGAGACGAACCATGACTTCCAACAAACCGGAAGTGGCCAATTATTTCCCCTTCTACATACAATAGTATATAGAAACTATATATTTTTGGAATCAGTGTAAAATAAGCTATCATATGAGACCGGAAGTGACATTTATTTCACCGGAAGTAGCATATTATCTCCCTTTTATCACTCAAAAACATAATTAAACCAGTATTTATCTCATCAGTATGACGAAACTATCTTCTTATCAAAATTTCTTTGGTGTGGAAAGACTTTCAATTGTTCTCTGAACAATTGGTTTTTAATTATTATTTTTTTTTTTCCGCCAAATTTTGTTCTTGCGATAAATGTTTGTTTCGCAATATGTCGCTTAGATTTTTTTCATATTGTATCGTATAGTTTATGCGCTTTTAAATTTCACCCTGCTAAGCCGAACCATTTTCTTTGTAAGAGTTATCTCCCTATTCACTGTTTGTCATGTGTGTGCATCTCCTTCGTAGCAAAATAAGAAAGCGACAAAATTCTTTTTACAAATTGTTCGTTACATCCTCAGGAATTTTTGGCTAATTTGGATCGAAGCGATTCGATGAAATTTTATAGGAGTTATGTACCTTTACGGAATAAATTTGTCGGTATGTTTTTTTAACTCATAAACCGTTAACCGTATAACCCTGGAATGTTTTTATTTGAGTCCCCTGGGTCCTAACTTAGAAAATTAGGTCAAGGTCAAAGGTCAAGGTCATATTTTAGATTTTCATATGTCTTTGATTTCCCTATAATTCTTGAATGGTTATAGATACAGAAAATTTAAGCAGTGAAAAATGTTCAGTACTTCAAGGGGCAACTTTGTTACATTATGACTGTATTGGTTTTACCATTATGTAAGGGACATAACCCCCATTGATGGTTTATAAAAAGCCATTATTAGGCAAAACTCTTAAACAAAAGGTCCTTGACCCATAGGGTCTTTTGCAATGACATTGTGAAGCAATGACCTTGACAAAGGTCACAAGGTCAAAGGTCAAGGTCATGTACATATGTGATTTGGGGCACGACTTGAAGAATTTTATGTGTTTGCCAACCAACCAACCAACCAACCAATCATGATCAATCAATAATGATCAATCAACAAATCATGATCATGATCAATCAACCAATCATGATCATGATTAATCAATCAATCAATCATGTTTCCGTCTCATGTGTTTAATATAGGGTTCAAGATCTCCTTTGTTTCTTTTTCGCTGTTTCAAATGACCCTTTCCAACGTGTTTAACCAACCAACCAACCAACCAACCAACCAACCAACCAACCAACCAACCAATCAATCAATCAATTAATCAATCAATCAATCAATCAATCAATCAATCAATCAATCAATCATGATCAATCAATCATGTTTCCGTCTCGTCTCGTGTGTTTAATATAGGGTCCAAGATCTTCTTTGTTTCTTTTTCGCTGTTTCAATTGGCCCTATCCAACGTGTTTAACCAACCAACCAACCAACCAACATCAATCAATCAATCAATCAATCAATCATGTTTCCGTCTCGTGTGTTTAATATAGGGTCCAAGATCTTTTTTGTTTCTTTTTCGCTGTTTCAATTGGCCCTATCCAACGTGTTTTACCAACCAACCAACCAACCAACCAACCAACTAATCAATCAATCAATCAATCAATCATGATCATGATCAATCAATCGATCATGATCAATCAATCATGATCATGATCAATCAATCATGATCATGATCAATCAATCATGTTTCATGAAAAATTGAAATTTAATATTGTTCTTGCGTCACTTCTGAAAAAAAAAAAATCCACATGTACTCTGAAACTACAAATACAATCGACCTCAAAATCTGCAGTCAGCAGGGCATACATGTACTAAAAGTTTATAAAAAAACTTGGTGCAGATATCTCTCAAAGCTTTTCCTAGAGAAAAGAAATTGCAATGCCGTAAAAATTGCTTGCTAGGTCCGTAAATTTCAGTAAAAGCCTACAATAAAATGTCCGCTCCGAGATTGAAATACTAATCTGTGTTACAAACAGGTGCTGAAAAATGTACATTATCAGAAAATAATCAATAAATGTGTTTTAAAGTTACACCGGATCAAATAAATCCAAATCATGCACTGCTTGTGAACTGTCATCAAAATGTCAATTTCCTACAATGACAAAAGAAATTACATTGTGTGCATTCCGTCTCTATACATGTTGCCTGTTCAAAGTCCCCACCTAAAAAGGAATAAAAAGACTATCTTTTCGTTATTATAAACCCGTGTCACGTGATGTGGCGCGCGCGCTGTACCTAAAATAAAAGAAAAACTTTCCAAACTAAACATGAAACTTCTCCGGTAACAATAATATAGACCCCATACAGAAACAAACAAACAAACAAACAAACAAACAAACAAACACCCCCCCCCCCCTATTCAATTAATTTTAAAGGGGGAAAGACCCCCTACAATTGCTTTTTTAAAGCAATTGATTTATATTGTAAAAAACCTTTTTAACCATTCTGTTCCGTTAATAAAAAAAAAATCTCCCCGAGACCCCCTTTTGCCCCCCCCCCCTTTTTTTTAACCCTCCACTTACAACTGAATGTAGGTTGTGTACTATCTATCCTATCAACGTAAAACGAACGACAACTCCAGTTTTTTCCATATTATTAGGTCTTTCCACTTTTCTGTGGAAAGCCTATTGTATTTGTTCTGATTATTAGGTCTTTCCACTTTTCTGTGGAAAGCCTATTGTATTTGTTCTGATTATTATTATTATTATTATTATTTTTTTTTTTCCGCCAAATTTTGTTCTTGCGATAAATGTTTGTTTCGCAATATGTCGCTTAGATTTTTTTCATATTGTATCGTATAGTTTATGCGCTTTTAAATTTCACCCTGCTAAGCCGAACCATTTTCTTTGTAAGAGTTATCTCCCTATTCACTGTTTGTCATGTGTGTGCATCTCCTTCGTAGCAAAATAAGAAAGCGACAAAATTCTTTTTACAAATTGTTCGTTACATCCTCAGGAATTTTTGGCTAATTTGGATCGAAGCGATTCGATGAAATTTTATAGGAGTTATGTACCTTTACGGAATAAATTTGTCGGTATGTTTTTTTAACTCATAAACCGTTAACCGTATAACCCTGGAATGTTTTTATTTGAGTCCCCTGGGTCCTAACTTAGAAAATTAGGTCAAGGTCAAAGGTCAAGGTCATATTTTAGATTTTCATATGTCTTTGATTTCCCTATAATTCTTGAATGGTTATAGATACAGAAAATTTAAGCAGTGAAAAATGTTCAGTACTTCAAGGGGCAACTTTGTTACATTATGACTGTATTGGTTTTACCATTATGTAAGGGACATAACCCCCATTGATGGTTTATAAAAAGCCATTATTAGGCAAAACTCTTAAACAAAAGGTCCTTGACCCATAGGGTCTTTTGCAATGACATTGTGAAGCAATGACCTTGACAAAGGTCACAAGGTCAAAGGTCAAGGTCATGTACATATGTGATTTGGGGCACGACTTGAAGAATTTTATGTGTTTGCCAACCAACCAACCAACCAACCAATCATGATCAATCAATAATGATCAATCAACAAATCATGATCATGATCAATCAACCAATCATGATCATGATTAATCAATCAATCAATCATGTTTCCGTCTCATGTGTTTAATATAGGGTTCAAGATCTCCTTTGTTTCTTTTTCGCTGTTTCAAATGACCCTTTCCAACGTGTTTAACCAACCAACCAACCAACCAACCAACCAACCAACCAACCAACCAACCAATCAATCAATCAATTAATCAATCAATCAATCAATCAATCAATCAATCAATCAATCAATCATGATCAATCAATCATGTTTCCGTCTCGTCTCGTGTGTTTAATATAGGGTCCAAGATCTTCTTTGTTTCTTTTTCGCTGTTTCAATTGGCCCTATCCAACGTGTTTAACCAACCAACCAACCAACCAACATCAATCAATCAATCAATCAATCAATCATGTTTCCGTCTCGTGTGTTTAATATAGGGTCCAAGATCTTTTTTGTTTCTTTTTCGCTGTTTCAATTGGCCCTATCCAACGTGTTTTACCAACCAACCAACCAACCAACCAACCAACTAATCAATCAATCAATCAATCAATCATGATCATGATCAATCAATCGATCATGATCAATCAATCATGATCATGATCAATCAATCATGATCATGATCAATCAATCATGTTTCATGAAAAATTGAAATTTAATATTGTTCTTGCGTCACTTCTGAAAAAAAAAAAATCCACATGTACTCTGAAACTACAAATACAATCGACCTCAAAATCTGCAGTCAGCAGGGCATACATGTACTAAAAGTTTATAAAAAAACTTGGTGCAGATATCTCTCAAAGCTTTTCCTAGAGAAAAGAAATTGCAATGCCGTAAAAATTGCTTGCTAGGTCCGTAAATTTCAGTAAAAGCCTACAATAAAATGTCCGCTCCGAGATTGAAATACTAATCTGTGTTACAAACAGGTGCTGAAAAATGTACATTATCAGAAAATAATCAATAAATGTGTTTTAAAGTTACACCGGATCAAATAAATCCAAATCATGCACTGCTTGTGAACTGTCATCAAAATGTCAATTTCCTACAATGACAAAAGAAATTACATTGTGTGCATTCCGTCTCTATACATGTTGCCTGTTCAAAGTCCCCACCTAAAAAGGAATAAAAAGACTATCTTTTCGTTATTATAAACCCGTGTCACGTGATGTGGCGCGCGCGCTGTACCTAAAATAAAAGAAAAACTTTCCAAACTAAACATGAAACTTCTCCGGTAACAATAATATAGACCCCATACAGAAACAAACAAACAAACAAACAAACAAACAAACAAACACCCCCCCCCCCCCTATTCAATTAATTTTAAAGGGGGAAAGACCCCCTACAATTGCTTTTTTAAAGCAATTGATTTATATTGTAAAAAACCTTTTTAACCATTCTGTTCCGTTAATAAAAAAAAAATCTCCCCGAGACCCCCTTTTGCCCCCCCCCCCTTTTTTTTAACCCTCCACTTACAACTGAATGTAGGTTGTGTACTATCTATCCTATCAACGTAAAACGAACGACAACTCCAGTTTTTTCCATATTATTAGGTCTTTCCACTTTTCTGTGGAAAGCCTATTGTATTTGTTCTGATTATTAGGTCTTTCCACTTTTCTGTGGAAAGCCTATTGTATTTGTTCTGATTATTAAGTCTTTCCACTTTTCTGTGGAAAGACTTATTGTTTTTCTTCTGATTATTATTATTATTATTATTATTATTATTTTTTTTTTCCGCCAAATTTTGTTCTTGCGATAAATGTTTGTTTCGCAATATGTCGCTTAGATATTTCTCACATGGTATCATATAGTTTATGCGCTTTTAAATTTTACCCTGCTAAGCCGAACCATTTTCTTTGTAAGAGTTATCTCCCTATTCACTGTTTATGATCTGTGTGCATCTCCTTCGTAACAAAAAAAGATATCGACAAAATTCTTTTTACAAATTGTTCGTTACATCCTCATTAATTTTTGGCTCATTGGATCGAAGCGATTCGATGAAATTTTATAGGAGTTATCTACCTTTACAAAATAAATTTGTCGGTATGTTTACATAACTCATAAACAGTTAACCGTATAACCCTGGAATGTTTTAATTTGAGCCCAATGGGTCCCAACTTAGAAAATGAGGTCAAGGTCAAAGGTCAAGGTCAAGTTCTGAATTGTGACTTTTGCTTGTTTTTGCATTTTCTCCGACACTTTGAGAGATACATATAAAAGAACAAGTGCAAAATGTCAGCTTTGTTGTAATGAAGATATGTTACATTTAGTCTTATACAATTAAATGGCATCTTATAGGAGTTGGTGCCCCTGAAATGTCTTGATATGACGTTATTTGATTATAACTTCAAATGAGTTCATTATAAAGACATTTGATCTCATACAAAAGGTTAAGTGACTAATGACCTTGAAAAATGGCTACCGGAAGTGACCTTGAGAAAACCGGAAGTAGCTATTTTTGCAATTTTTTTCACACAAAAGTACCCAGAATCCATATATTTTGTCATATAGATACATGAACAGATTACTGAAGACTAAAAATGACTTCCAACAAACCGGAAGTGGCCAATTATCTCCCATTCTACATACAAAAGTATATAGAAACTATATATTTTTGGAATCAGTGTGAAAGAAGCTATAATATGAGACTGGTTGTGACATTCATTTCACCGGAAGTAGCATATTATCTCCCTTATATCACTCAAAAAGATAATTATCATCATTTATCGCATCAGTATAAAGAAACTACCTTCTTATCCAAATTACTTTAGTGTGGAAAGACTTTCAATTGTTCTCTGAACAATTGGTTTTTAATTATTATTTTTTTTTTTTCTGCCAAATTTTGTTCTTGCGATAAATGTTTGTTTCGCAATGTGTCGCTTAGATATTTCTCATATGGTATCGTATAGTTTATGCGCTTTTAAATTTCACCCTGCTAAGTCGAACCATTTTCTTTGTAAGAGTTATCTCCCTATTCACTGTTTATCATCTGTGTGCATCTCCTTCGTAACAAAAAAAGATAGCGACAAAATTCCTTTTATAAATTGTTTGTTACATCCTCAGGAATTTTTGGCTAATTTGGATCAAAGCGATTCGATGAAATTTTATAGGAGTTATCTACCTTTACAAAATAAATTTGTCGGTATGTTTTTTTAACTCATAAACAGTTAACCGTATAACCCTGGAATGTTTTTATTTGAAGCCCCTAGGTACTAACTTAGAAAATGAGGACAAGGTCAAAGGTCAAGGTCAAGTTCTCAATTGTGACTTTTGCTTGTTTTTGCATTTTCTCCAACACTGTGAGAGATACATATAAAAGAACAAGTTCAAAATGTCTGCTTAATTGTAATGAAGATATGCTACATTTAGTCTTATACAATTAAATGGCATCTTAAAGGAGTTGGTGCCCCTGAAATGTCTTGATATGAGGTTATTTGATTATAACTTCAATTAAGTTCATTATAAAGACATTTGACCTGATACAAAAGGTTAAGTGACAAATGATCTTGAAAAATGGCTACCGGAAGTGACCTTGAGAAAACCGGAAGTAGTTTTTTTTGCAATATTTTCACATAAAAGAACTCAGAATCCATATATTTTGTCATATGGATACAGAAACTGATTACTGAAGACTAAAAATGACTTCCAACGAACCGGAAGTGGTCAATTATCTCCCATTCTACATGCAAAAGTATATAGAAACTATATATTTTCGGAATCAGTGTGAAAGAAGCTGTCATATGAGACCGGAAGTGACATTCATTTCACCGGAAGTAGCATGTTATCTCCCTTATATCACTCATTAATATAATTAAACCATTATACATCGCATCAGTATGAAGAAACTACCTTCTTATCCAAATTTCTTTGCTGTGGAAAGACTTTCAATTGTTCTCTGAACAATTGTTTTTTAATTATTATTATTATTAAGTCTTTCCACTTTTCTGTGGAAAGACTTATTGTTTTTCTTCTGATTATTATTTTTTTTTTTTTCCGCCAAATTTTGTTCTTGCGATAAATGTTTGTTTCGCAATATGTCGCTTAGATATTTTTCATATTGTATTGTATAGTTTATGCGCTTTTAAATTTCACCCTGCTAAGCCGAACCATTTTCTTTGTGAGAGTTATCTCCCTATTCACTGTTTATCATCTGTGTGCATCTCCTTCGTAACAAAAAAAGATATCGACAAAATTCTTTTTACACATTGTTCGTCAAATCCTCAGGAATTTTTGGCTAATTTGGATCAAAGCGATTCGATGAAATTTTATAGGAGTTATCTACCTTTACAAAATAAATTTGTCGGTATGTTTATTTAACTCATAAACACTTAACAGTATAACCCTGGAATGTTTTTATTTGAGTTCCATAGGTCCTAACTTAGAAAATGAGGTCAAGGTCAAAGGCCAAGGTCAAGTTCTCAATTGTGACTTTTGCTTGTTTTTACATTATTTTCCGACACTTTGAAAGATACATATGAAAGAACAAGTGCAAAATGTCAGCTTTATTGTAATGAAGATATGCTACATTTAGTCTTATACTATTACATATCTTCTATTAGGAGTTGTTGCCCCTTGAATGTCTTGATATGAGGTTATTTGATTATTACTTCAACCAAGTTCATTATTAAGGCATTTGACCTTGTAAAAAAGGTTAGGTGAAAAATGACCTTGAAAAATGACTACCGGAAGTGACCTTGAGAAACCGGAAGTAGCCTTGTTTGCAATTATTCAATCTAAAAGTACTCAGAATCCATTTATTTTGTCATGTAGATCTATTAACTGTTTACTTTTAGACTAAACATGACTTCCAACAAACCGGAAGTGGCCAATTATCTCCCATTCTACATACAAAAGTATATAGAAACTATATATTTTTGGAATCAGTGTGAAAGAAGCTATCATATGAGACCGGAAGTAACATTCGTTTCACCGGAAGTAGCATATTATCTCCCTTATATCACTCAAAAATATAATTAAACCATTGTTTATCGCATCAGTATGAAGGAACTATCGTCTTATCAAAATATCTTTGGTGTGGAAAGACTTTCAATTGTTCTCTGAACAATTGGTTTTTAATTAAGTCTTTTCACTTTTTTGTGAAAAGACTTATTGTATTTCTTCTGATTATTATTATTATTTATTTTTTTTTTCCGCCAAATTTTGTTCTTGCGATAAATGTTTGTTTCGCAATATGTCGCTTAGATATTTCTCATATGGTATCGTATAGTTTATGCGCTTTTAAATTTCACCCTACTAAGCCGAACCATTTTCTTTGTAAGAGTTATCTCCCTATTCACTGTTTTTCATCTGTGTGCATCTCCTTCGTAACAAAAAAAAATATCGACAAAATTCTTTTAACAAATTGTTCGTTACATCCTCAGGAATTTTTGACTCATTTGGGCAAAGCGATTCGCTGAAATTTTATAGGAGTTATCTACCTTTACAAAATAAATTTGTCGTTATGTTTTTTTAACTCAATAACAGTTAACCGTATAACCCTGGAATGTTTTTATTTGAGTCCCCTATGTCCTAACTTAGAAAATGAGGTCAAGGTCAAAGGTCAAGGTCAAGTTCTAATTTGTGACTTTTACTTGTTTTTGCATTTTCTCTGACGCTTTGAAAGATACATAAAGAAAAACAATTGCAAAATGTCTGCTTTTTTGTTATGAAGATATGATACATTAAGTTTGATACAATTTAATGGCATCTTATAGGAGTTGGTGCCCCTAATATGTCTTGATATGAAGTTATTTGATTATAACTTCAACTAAGTTCATTATAAAGGCATTTGACCTTGTACAAAAGGTAAGGTGACAAATGACCTTGAAAAATGACTACCGGAAGTGACCTTGAGAAAACCGGAAGTAGTCTTTTTTGCAATTTTTTCATATAAAAGTACTCAGAATCCATATATTTTGTCATATAGATACATAAACTGATTACTGAAGACTAAAAATGACTTCCAACAAACCGGAAGTGGCCAATTATCTGCCATTCTACATATAAAAGTATAGAGAAACTATATATTTTTGGAATCAGTGTCAAAGAAGCTATCATATGAGACCGAAAGTGATATTCATTTCACCGAAAGTAGCTTATTATCTCCCTTACATCACTCATTAATATAATTAAACCATTATTTATCGCATCAGTATGAAGAAACTATCTTATCAAAATTTCTTTGGTGTGGAAAGACTTTCAATTGTTCTCTGAACAATTGGTTTTTAATTATTATTATTATTATTATTTTTTTTTTTCCGCCAAATTTTGTTCTTGCGATAAATGTTTGTTTCGCAATATGTCGCTTAGATTTTTTTCATATTGTATCGTATAGTTTATGCGCTTTTAAATTTCACCCTGCTAAGCCGAACCATTTTCTTTGTAAGAGTTATCTCCCTATTCACTGTTTGTCATGTGTGTGCATCTCCTTCGTAGCAAAATAAGAAAGCGACAAAATTCTTTTTACAAATTGTTCGTTACATCCTCAGGAATTTTTGGCTAATTTGGATCGAAGCGATTCGATGAAATTTTATAGGAGTTATGTACCTTTACGGAATAAATTTGTCGGTATGTTTTTTTAACTCATAAACCGTTAACCGTATAACCCTGGAATGTTTTTATTTGAGTCCCCTGGGTCCTAACTTAGAAAATTAGGTCAAGGTCAAAGGTCAAGGTCATATTTTAGATTTTCATATGTCTTTGATTTCCCTATAATTCTTGAATGGTTATAGATACAGAAAATTTAAGCAGTGAAAAATGTTCAGTACTTCAAGGGGCAACTTTGTTACATTATGACTGTATTGGTTTTACCATTATGTAAGGGACATAACCCCCATTGATGGTTTATAAAAAGCCATTATTAGGCAAAACTCTTAAACAAAAGGTCCTTGACCCATAGGGTCTTTTGCAATGACATTGTGAAGCAATGACCTTGACAAAGGTCACAAGGTCAAAGGTCAAGGTCATGTGCATATGTGATTTGGGGCACGACTTGAAGAATTTTATGTGTGTTTGCCAACCAACCAACCAACCAACCAATCATGATCAATCAATAATGATCAATCAACAAATCATGATCATGATCAATCAACCAATCATGATCATGATTAATCAATCAATCAATCATGTTTCCGTCTCATGTGTTTAATATAGGGTTCAAGATCTCCTTTGTTTCTTTTTCGCTGTTTCAAATGACCCTTTCCAACGTGTTTAACCAACCAACCAACCAACCAACCAACCAACAAACCAACCAACCAATCAATCAATCAATCAATCAATCAATCAATCAATCAATCAATCAATCAATCAATCATGATCAATCAATCATGTTTCCGTCTCGTCTCGTGTGTTTAATATAGGGTCCAAGATCTTCTTTGTTTCTTTTTCGCTGTTTCAATTGGCCCTATCCAACGTGTTTAACCAACCAACCAACCAACCAACATCAATCAATCAATCAATCAATCAATCATGTTTCCGTCTCGTGTGTTTAATATAGGGTCCAAGATCTTTTTTGTTTCTTTTTCGCTGTTTCAATTGGCCCTATCCAACGTGTTTTACCAACCAACCAACCAACCAACCAACCAACTAATCAATCAATCAATCAATCAATCATGATCATGATCAATCAATCATGATCATGATCAATCAATCATGTTTCATGAAAAATTGAAATTTAATATTGTTCTTGCGTCACTTCTGAAAAAAAAAAATCCACATGTACTCTGAAACTACAAATACAATCGACCTCAAAATCTGCAGTCAGCAGGGCATACATGTACTAAAAGTTTATAAAAAAACTTGGTGCAGATATCTCTCAAAGCTTTTCCTAGAGAAAAGAAATTGCAATGCCGTAAAAATTGCTTGCTAGGTCCGTAAATTTCAGTAAAAGCCTACAATAAAATGTCCGCTCCGAGATTGAAATACTAATCTGTGTTACAAACAGGTGCTGAAAAATGTACATTATCAGAAAATAATCAATAAATGTGTTTTAAAGTTACACCGGATCAAATAAATCCAAATCATGCACTGCTTGTGAACTGTCATCAAAATGTCAATTTCCTACAATGACAAAAGAAATTACATTGTGTGCATTCCGTCTCTATACATGTTGCCTGTTCAAAGTCCCCACCTAAAAAGGAATAAAAAGACTATCTTTTCGTTATTATAAACCCGTGTCACGTGATGTGGCGCGCGCGCTGTACCTAAAATAAAAGAAAAACTTTCCAAACTAAACATGAAACTTCTCCGGTAACAATAATATAGACCCCATACAGAAACAAACAAACAAACAAACAAACAAACAAACAAACACCCCCCCCCCTATTCAATTAATTTTAAAGGGGGAAAGACCCCCTACAATTGCTTTTTTAAAGCAATTGATTTATATTGTAAAAAACCTTTTTAACCATTCTGTTCCGTTAATAAAAAAAAAATCTCCCCGAGACCCCCTTTTGCCCCCCCCCTTTTTTTTAACCCTCCACTTACAACTGAATGTAGGTTGTGTACTATCTATCCTATCAACGTAAAACGAACGACAACTCCAGTTTTTTCCATATTATTAGGTCTTTCCACTTTTCTGTGGAAAGCCTATTGTATTTGTTCTGATTATTAGGTCTTTCCACTTTTCTGTGGAAAGCCTATTGTATTTGTTCTGATTATTAGGTCTTTCCACTTTTCTGTGGAAAGACCTATTGTTTTTCTTCTGATTATTTTTTTTTTTTTTTTTTTTTTCTTCCGCCTAATTTTCTTCTTGCGATAAACATTTGTTTCGCAATATGTCGCTTAGATATTTGGTATATGATATCGAACAGTTTATGCGCTTTTGAAATTTACCCTGCGTAAGCGAATACTTTTCTTTGTAGGAGTTATCTCCCCAAACACTGTTTTCCTTGTTAGCGCATCTCCTTCGCAACCGTAAAATATTATGACAAATTTATTTTACAAAATTGCTCGTTATATCCTTCGCATGATTTGTCCTATTTTGACCGAAGTGATATGAACGCTCCATATGAGAGTTATTTCCCCTTATGCATTTGATATAAGTGATATGCATTTCTATCTTGAAAACCATAAATGCTAGAGACCAAAGATCTTTTGATTTGAGGTCCTTGGTCCAAAAAAATTAAAATTAGGTCAAGGTCAAAGGTCAAGGTCATATTCTAATTTTTGAATTTGGCTTATTTCCACTAATTTCCAGAAACCGTATAAGATATCGACATATTATTTTTTCTAAATTGTTATTTGCGACATGTCGTAACACATAAATTTTGATTGCAAGAGTACGTTAAACGTAAAAGTGAGTTTTCTCCCCTCTTGTATTTAAAAATACGCGTTTGGTGATATAACTGATTAACCAAATATTATTAAGACCTATGGTCTTTTGATTTGAGGTCCTTGGTTTATGACCTTGAAATTGATCTCAAGGTCATAGATTAATTTGACGTTCTAGTTTTTGACCTTTGCTTTCAGCTCATATGTATACATGATATAGCCATGAGACTTTTGGCAAAAGGTATCAAACCATTTAACCTTGAAAAAAACAACCGGAAGTGACCTTGTGTAAACCGGAAGTAGCTATTTTTTGTACTTTATTAATAAAAAAGTATATAGAACCAGATCATTTTGGAATCAGTGTCAATTAAATATTCAAATATTATCGGAAGTAACATTTTTCAAACCGGAAGTAACAAATTATCTCCCTTATTTAAAAAAAATATTGTATAGAAACCATATATTTCTGGAATCAGCGTACAATAACCTTTCAGTTAACAATTGAAATGACATTTTAAACTTAATTTTACAAATTTCATATTAAAATACATTGTTTTCAATGGAAAGACCTTCAATTGTTCTCTGAACAATTGGTTTTTAATTATTATTATTATTATTATTTTTTTTTTTCCGCCAAATTTTGTTCTTGCGATAAATGTTTGTTTCGCAATATGTCGCTTAGATTTTTTTCATATTGTATCGTATAGTTTATGCGCTTTTAAATTTCACCCTGCTAAGCCGAACCATTTTCTTTGTAAGAGTTATCTCCCTATTCACTGTTTGTCATGTGTGTGCATCTCCTTCGTAGCAAAATAAGAAAGCGACAAAATTCTTTTTACAAATTGTTCGTTACATCCTCAGGAATTTTTGGCTAATTTGGATCGAAGCGATTCGATGAAATTTTATAGGAGTTATGTACCTTTACGGAATAAATTTGTCGGTATGTTTTTTTAACTCATAAACCGTTAACCGTATAACCCTGGAATGTTTTTATTTGAGTCCCCTGGGTCCTAACTTAGAAAATTAGGTCAAGGTCAAAGGTCAAGGTCATATTTTAGATTTTCATATGTCTTTGATTTCCCTATAATTCTTGAATGGTTATAGATACAGAAAATTTAAGCAGTGAAAAATGTTCAGTACTTCAAGGGGCAACTTTGTTACATTATGACTGTATTGGTTTTACCATTATGTAAGGGACATAACCCCCATTGATGGTTTATAAAAAGCCATTATTAGGCAAAACTCTTAAACAAAAGGTCCTTGACCCATAGGGTCTTTTGCAATGACATTGTGAAGCAATGACCTTGACAAAGGTCACAAGGTCAAAGGTCAAGGTCATGTACATATGTGATTTGGGGCACGACTTGAAGAATTTTATGTGTGTTTGCCAACCAACCAACCAACCAACCAATCATGATCAATCAATAATGATCAATCAACAAATCATGATCATGATCAATCAACCAATCATGATCATGATTAATCAATCAATCAATCATGTTTCCGTCTCATGTGTTTAATATAGGGTTCAAGATCTCCTTTGTTTCTTTTTCGCTGTTTCAAATGACCCTTTCCAACGTGTTTAACCAACCAACCAACCAACCAACCAACCAACCAACCAACCAATCAATCAATCAATTAATCAATCAATCAATCAATCAATCAATCAATCAATCAATCAATCATGATCAATCAATCATGTTTCCGTCTCGTCTCGTGTGTTTAATATAGGGTCCAAGATCTTCTTTGTTTCTTTTTCGCTGTTTCAATTGGCCCTATCCAACGTGTTTAACCAACCAACCAACCAACCAACATCAATCAATCAATCAATCAATCAATCATGTTTCCGTCTCGTGTGTTTAATATAGGGTCCAAGATCTTTTTTGTTTCTTTTTCGCTGTTTCAATTGGCCCTATCCAACGTGTTTTACCAACCAACCAACCAACCAACCAACCAACTAATCAATCAATCAATCAATCAATCATGATCATGATCAATCAATCGATCATGATCAATCAATCATGATCATGATCAATCAATCATGATCATGATCAATCAATCATGTTTCATGAAAAATTGAAATTTAATATTGTTCTTGCGTCACTTCTGAAAAAAAAAAAATCCACATGTACTCTGAAACTACAAATACAATCGACCTCAAAATCTGCAGTCAGCAGGGCATACATGTACTAAAAGTTTATAAAAAAACTTGGTGCAGATATCTCTCAAAGCTTTTCCTAGAGAAAAGAAATTGCAATGCCGTAAAAATTGCTTGCTAGGTCCGTAAATTTCAGTAAAAGCCTACAATAAAATGTCCGCTCCGAGATTGAAATACTAATCTGTGTTACAAACAGGTGCTGAAAAATGTACATTATCAGAAAATAATCAATAAATGTGTTTTAAAGTTACACCGGATCAAATAAATCCAAATCATGCACTGCTTGTGAACTGTCATCAAAATGTCAATTTCCTACAATGACAAAAGAAATTACATTGTGTGCATTCCGTCTCTATACATGTTGTCTGTTCAAAGTCCCCACCTAAAAAGGAATAAAAAGACTATCTTTTCGTTATTATAAACCCGTGTCACGTGATGTGGCGCGCGCGCTGTACCTAAAATAAAAGAAAAACTTTCCAAACTAAACATGAAACTTCTCCGGTAACAATAATATAGACCCCATACAGAAACAAACAAACAAACAAACAAACAAACAAACAAACACCCCCCCCCCCCTATTCAATTAATTTTAAAGGGGGAAAGACCCCCTACAATTGCTTTTTTAAAGCAATTGATTTATATTGTAAAAAACCTTTTTAACCATTCTGTTCCGTTAATAAAAAAAAAAATCTCCCCGAGACCCCCTTTTGCCCCCCCCCCTTTTTTTTAACCCTCCACTTACAACTGAATGTAGGTTGTGTACTATCTATCCTATCAACGTAAAACGAACGACAACTCCAGTTTTTTCCATATTATTAGGTCTTTCCACTTTTCTGTGGAAAGCCTATTGTATTTGTTCTGATTATTAGGTCTTTCCACTTTTCTGTGGAAAGCCTATTGTATTTGTTCTGATTATTATTATTATTATTATTATTTTTTTTTTTCCGCCAAATTTTGTTCTTGCGATAAATGTTTGTTTCGCAATATGTCGCTTAGATTTTTTTCATATTGTATCGTATAGTTTATGCGCTTTTAAATTTCACCCTGCTAAGCCGAACCATTTTCTTTGTAAGAGTTATCTCCCTATTCACTGTTTGTCATGTGTGTGCATCTCCTTCGTAGCAAAATAAGAAAGCGACAAAATTCTTTTTACAAATTGTTCGTTACATCCTCAGGAATTTTTGGCTAATTTGGATCGAAGCGATTCGATGAAATTTTATAGGAGTTATGTACCTTTACGGAATAAATTTGTCGGTATGTTTTTTTAACTCATAAACCGTTAACCGTATAACCCTGGAATGTTTTTATTTGAGTCCCCTGGGTCCTAACTTAGAAAATTAGGTCAAGGTCAAAGGTCAAGGTCATATTTTAGATTTTCATATGTCTTTGATTTCCCTATAATTCTTGAATGGTTATAGATACAGAAAATTTAAGCAGTGAAAAATGTTCAGTACTTCAAGGGGCAACTTTGTTACATTATGACTGTATTGGTTTTACCATTATGTAAGGGACATAACCCCCATTGATGGTTTATAAAAAGCCATTATTAGGCAAAACTCTTAAACAAAAGGTCCTTGACCCATAGGGTCTTTTGCAATGACATTGTGAAGCAATGACCTTGACAAAGGTCACAAGGTCAAAGGTCAAGGTCATGTACATATGTGATTTGGGGCACGACTTGAAGAATTTTATGTGTGTTTGCCAACCAACCAACCAACCAACCAATCATGATCAATCAATAATGATCAATCAACAAATCATGATCATGATCAATCAACCAATCATGATCATGATTAATCAATCAATCAATCATGTTTCCGTCTCATGTGTTTAATATAGGGTTCAAGATCTCCTTTGTTTCTTTTTCGCTGTTTCAAATGACCCTTTCCAACGTGTTTAACCAACCAACCAACCAACCAACCAACCAACCAACCAACCAATCAATCAATCAATTAATCAATCAATCAATCAATCAATCAATCAATCAATCAATCAATCATGATCAATCAATCATGTTTCCGTCTCGTCTCGTGTGTTTAATATAGGGTCCAAGATCTTCTTTGTTTCTTTTTCGCTGTTTCAATTGGCCCTATCCAACGTGTTTAACCAACCAACCAACCAACCAACATCAATCAATCAATCAATCAATCAATCATGTTTCCGTCTCGTGTGTTTAATATAGGGTCCAAGATCTTTTTTGTTTCTTTTTCGCTGTTTCAATTGGCCCTATCCAACGTGTTTTACCAACCAACCAACCAACCAACCAACCAACTAATCAATCAATCAATCAATCAATCATGATCATGATCAATCAATCGATCATGATCAATCAATCATGATCATGATCAATCAATCATGATCATGATCAATCAATCATGTTTCATGAAAAATTGAAATTTAATATTGTTCTTGCGTCACTTCTGAAAAAAAAAAAATCCACATGTACTCTGAAACTACAAATACAATCGACCTCAAAATCTGCAGTCAGCAGGGCATACATGTACTAAAAGTTTATAAAAAAACTTGGTGCAGATATCTCTCAAAGCTTTTCCTAGAGAAAAGAAATTGCAATGCCGTAAAAATTGCTTGCTAGGTCCGTAAATTTCAGTAAAAGCCTACAATAAAATGTCCGCTCCGAGATTGAAATACTAATCTGTGTTACAAACAGGTGCTGAAAAATGTACATTATCAGAAAATAATCAATAAATGTGTTTTAAAGTTACACCGGATCAAATAAATCCAAATCATGCACTGCTTGTGAACTGTCATCAAAATGTCAATTTCCTACAATGACAAAAGAAATTACATTGTGTGCATTCCGTCTCTATACATGTTGCCTGTTCAAAGTCCCCACCTAAAAAGGAATAAAAAGACTATCTTTTCGTTATTATAAACCCGTGTCACGTGATGTGGCGCGCGCGCTGTACCTAAAATAAAAGAAAAACTTTCCAAACTAAACATGAAACTTCTCCGGTAACAATAATATAGACCCCATACAGAAACAAACAAACAAACAAACAAACAAACAAACAAACACCCCCCCCCCCCTATTCAATTAATTTTAAAGGGGGAAAGACCCCCTACAATTGCTTTTTTAAAGCAATTGATTTATATTGTAAAAAACCTTTTTAACCATTCTGTTCCGTTAATAAAAAAAAAAATCTCCCCGAGACCCCCTTTTGCCCCCCCCCCTTTTTTTTAACCCTCCACTTACAACTGAATGTAGGTTGTGTACTATCTATCCTATCAACGTAAAACGAACGACAACTCCAGTTTTTTCCATATTATTAGGTCTTTCCACTTTTCTGTGGAAAGCCTATTGTATTTGTTCTGATTATTAGGTCTTTCCACTTTTCTGTGGAAAGCCTATTGTATTTGTTCTGATTATTATTATTATTATTATTATTTTTTTTTTTCCGCCAAATTTTGTTCTTGCGATAAATGTTTGTTTCGCAATATGTCGCTTAGATTTTTTTCATATTGTATCGTATAGTTTATGCGCTTTTAAATTTCACCCTGCTAAGCCGAACCATTTTCTTTGTAAGAGTTATCTCCCTATTCACTGTTTGTCATGTGTGTGCATCTCCTTCGTAGCAAAATAAGAAAGCGACAAAATTCTTTTTACAAATTGTTCGTTACATCCTCAGGAATTTTTGGCTAATTTGGATCGAAGCGATTCGATGAAATTTTATAGGAGTTATGTACCTTTACGGAATAAATTTGTCGGTATGTTTTTTTAACTCATAAACCGTTAACCGTATAACCCTGGAATGTTTTTATTTGAGTCCCCTGGGTCCTAACTTAGAAAATTAGGTCAAGGTCAAAGGTCAAGGTCATATTTTAGATTTTCATATGTCTTTGATTTCCCTATAATTCTTGAATGGTTATAGATACAGAAAATTTAAGCAGTGAAAAATGTTCAGTACTTCAAGGGGCAACTTTGTTACATTATGACTGTATTGGTTTTACCATTATGTAAGGGACATAACCCCCATTGATGGTTTATAAAAAGCCATTATTAGGCAAAACTCTTAAACAAAAGGTCCTTGACCCATAGGGTCTTTTGCAATGACATTGTGAAGCAATGACCTTGACAAAGGTCACAAGGTCAAAGGTCAAGGTCATGTACATATGTGATTTGGGGCACGACTTGAAGAATTTTATGTGTGTTTGCCAACCAACCAACCAACCAACCAATCATGATCAATCAATAATGATCAATCAACAAATCATGATCATGATCAATCAACCAATCATGATCATGATTAATCAATCAATCAATCATGTTTCCGTCTCATGTGTTTAATATAGGGTTCAAGATCTCCTTTGTTTCTTTTTCGCTGTTTCAAATGACCCTTTCCAACGTGTTTAACCAACCAACCAACCAACCAACCAACCAACCAACCAACCAATCAATCAATCAATTAATCAATCAATCAATCAATCAATCAATCAATCAATCAATCAATCATGATCAATCAATCATGTTTCCGTCTCGTCTCGTGTGTTTAATATAGGGTCCAAGATCTTCTTTGTTTCTTTTTCGCTGTTTCAATTGGCCCTATCCAACGTGTTTAACCAACCAACCAACCAACCAACATCAATCAATCAATCAATCAATCAATCATGTTTCCGTCTCGTGTGTTTAATATAGGGTCCAAGATCTTTTTTGTTTCTTTTTCGCTGTTTCAATTGGCCCTATCCAACGTGTTTTACCAACCAACCAACCAACCAACCAACCAACTAATCAATCAATCAATCAATCAATCATGATCATGATCAATCAATCGATCATGATCAATCAATCATGATCATGATCAATCAATCATGATCATGATCAATCAATCATGTTTCATGGAAAATTGAAATTTAATATTGTTCTTGCGTCACTTCTGAAAAAAAAAAAATCCACATGTACTCTGAAACTACAAATACAATCGACCTCAAAATCTGCAGTCAGCAGGGCATACATGTACTAAAAGTTTATAAAAAAACTTGGTGCAGATATCTCTCAAAGCTTTTCCTAGAGAAAAGAAATTGCAATGCCGTAAAAATTGCTTGCTAGGTCCGTAAATTTCAGTAAAAGCCTACAATAAAATGTCCGCTCCGAGATTGAAATACTAATCTGTGTTACAAACAGGTGCTGAAAAATGTACATTATCAGAAAATAATCAATAAATGTGTTTTAAAGTTACACCGGATCAAATAAATCCAAATCATGCACTGCTTGTGAACTGTCATCAAAATGTCAATTTCCTACAATGACAAAAGAAATTACATTGTGTGCATTCCGTCTCTATACATGTTGTCTGTTCAAAGTCCCCACCTAAAAAGGAATAAAAAGACTATCTTTTCGTTATTATAAACCCGTGTCACGTGATGTGGCGCGCGCGCTGTACCTAAAATAAAAGAAAAACTTTCCAAACTAAACATGAAACTTCTCCGGTAACAATAATATAGACCCCATACAGAAACAAACAAACAAACAAACAAACAAACAAACAAACACCCCCCCCCCCCCCCCTATTCAATTAATTTTAAAGGGGGAAAGACCCCCTACAATTGCTTTTTTAAAGCAATTGATTTATATTGTAAAAAACCTTTTTAACCATTCTGTTCCGTTAATAAAAAAAAAAATCTCCCCGAGACCCCCTTTTGCCCCCCCCCCCCCTTTTTTTTAACCCTCCACTTACAACTGAATGTAGGTTGTGTACTATCTATCCTATCAACGTAAAACGAACGACAACTCCAGTTTTTTCCATATTATTAGGTCTTTCCACTTTTCTGTGGAAAGCCTATTGTATTTGTTCTGATTATTAGGTCTTTCCACTTTTCTGTGGAAAGCCTATTGTATTTGTTCTGATTATTATTATTATTATTATTATTTTTTTTTTTCCGCCAAATTTTGTTCTTGCGATAAATGTTTGTTTCGCAATATGTCGCTTAGATTTTTTTCATATTGTATCGTATAGTTTATGCGCTTTTAAATTTCACCCTGCTAAGCCGAACCATTTTCTTTGTAAGAGTTATCTCCCTATTCACTGTTTGTCATGTGTGTGCATCTCCTTCGTAGCAAAATAAGAAAGCGACAAAATTCTTTTTACAAATTGTTCGTTACATCCTCAGGAATTTTTGGCTAATTTGGATCGAAGCGATTCGATGAAATTTTATAGGAGTTATGTACCTTTACGGAATAAATTTGTCGGTATGTTTTTTTAACTCATAAACCGTTAACCGTATAACCCTGGAATGTTTTTATTTGAGTCCCCTGGGTCCTAACTTAGAAAATTAGGTCAAGGTCAAAGGTCAAGGTCATATTTTAGATTTTCATATGTCTTTGATTTCCCTATAATTCTTGAATGGTTATAGATACAGAAAATTTAAGCAGTGAAAAATGTTCAGTACTTCAAGGGGCAACTTTGTTACATTATGACTGTATTGGTTTTACCATTATGTAAGGGACATAACCCCCATTGATGGTTTATAAAAAGCCATTATTAGGCAAAACTCTTAAACAAAAGGTCCTTGACCCATAGGGTCTTTTGCAATGACATTGTGAAGCAATGACCTTGACAAAGGTCACAAGGTCAAAGGTCAAGGTCATGTACATATGTGATTTGGGGCACGACTTGAAGAATTTTATGTGTGTTTGCCAACCAACCAACCAACCAACCAATCATGATCAATCAATAATGATCAATCAACAAATCATGATCATGATCAATCAACCAATCATGATCATGATTAATCAATCAATCAATCATGTTTCCGTCTCATGTGTTTAATATAGGGTTCAAGATCTCCTTTGTTTCTTTTTCGCTGTTTCAAATGACCCTTTCCAACGTGTTTAACCAACCAACCAACCAACCAACCAACCAACAAACCAACCAACCAATCAATCAATCAATCAATCAATCAATCAATCAATCAATCAATCAATCAATCAATCAATCAATCAATCAATCAATCATGATCAATCAATCATGTTTCCGTCTCGTCTCGTGTGTTTAATATAGGGTCCAAGATCTTCTTTGTTTCTTTTTCGCTGTTTCAATTGGCCCTATCCAACGTGTTTAACCAACCAACCAACCAACCAACATCAATCAATCAATCAATCAATCAATCATGTTTCCGTCTCGTGTGTTTAATATAGGGTCCAAGATCTTTTTTGTTTCTTTTTCGCTGTTTCAATTGGCCCTATCCAACGTGTTTTACCAACCAACCAACCAACCAACCAACCAACTAATCAATCAATCAATCAATCAATCATGATCATGATCAATCAATCGATCATGATCAATCAATCATGATCATGATCAATCAATCATGATCATGATCAATCAATCATGTTTCATGAAAAATTGAAATTTAATATTGTTCTTGCGTCACTTCTGAAAAAAAAAAAATCCACATGTACTCTGAAACTACAAATACAATCGACCTCAAAATCTGCAGTCAGCAGGGCATACATGTACTAAAAGTTTATAAAAAAACTTGGTGCAGATATCTCTCAAAGCTTTTCCTAGAGAAAAGAAATTGCAATGCCGTAAAAATTGCTTGCTAGGTCCGTAAATTTCAGTAAAAGCCTACAATAAAATGTCCGCTCCGAGATTGAAATACTAATCTGTGTTACAAACAGGTGCTGAAAAATGTACATTATCAGAAAATAATCAATAAATGTGTTTTAAAGTTACACCGGATCAAATAAATCCAAATCATGCACTGCTTGTGAACTGTCATCAAAATGTCAATTTCCTACAATGACAAAAGAAATTACATTGTGTGCATTCCGTCTCTATACATGTTGCCTGTTCAAAGTCCCCACCTAAAAAGGAATAAAAAGACTATCTTTTCGTTATTATAAACCCGTGTCACGTGATGTGGCGCGCGCGCTGTACCTAAAATAAAAGAAAAACTTTCCAAACTAAACATGAAACTTCTCCGGTAACAATAATATAGACCCCATACAGAAACAAACAAACAAACAAACAAACAAACAAACAAACACCCCCCCCCCTATTCAATTAATTTTAAAGGGGGAAAGACCCCCTACAATTGCTTTTTTAAAGCAATTGATTTATATTGTAAAAAACCTTTTTAACCATTCTGTTCCGTTAATAAAAAAAAAAATCTCCCCGAGACCCCCTTTTGCCCCCCCCCCTTTTTTTTAACCCTCCACTTACAACTGAATGTAGGTTGTGTACTATCTATCCTATCAACGTAAAACGAACGACAACTCCAGTTTTTTCCATATTATTAGGTCTTTCCACTTTTCTGTGGAAAGCCTATTGTATTTGTTCTGATTATTAGGTCTTTCCACTTTTCTGTGGAAAGCCTATTGTATTTGTTCTGATTATTATTATTATTATTATTATTTTTTTTTTTCCGCCAAATTTTGTTCTTGCGATAAATGTTTGTTTCGCAATATGTCGCTTAGATTTTTTTCATATTGTATCGTATAGTTTATGCGCTTTTAAATTTCACCCTGCTAAGCCGAACCATTTTCTTTGTAAGAGTTATCTCCCTATTCACTGTTTGTCATGTGTGTGCATCTCCTTCGTAGCAAAATAAGAAAGCGACAAAATTCTTTTTACAAATTGTTCGTTACATCCTCAGGAATTTTTGGCTAATTTGGATCGAAGCGATTCGATGAAATTTTATAGGAGTTATGTACCTTTACGGAATAAATTTGTCGGTATGTTTTTTTAACTCATAAACCGTTAACCGTATAACCCTGGAATGTTTTTATTTGAGTCCCCTGGGTCCTAACTTAGAAAATTAGGTCAAGGTCAAAGGTCAAGGTCATATTTTAGATTTTCATATGTCTTTGATTTCCCTATAATTCTTGAATGGTTATAGATACAGAAAATTTAAGCAGTGAAAAATGTTCAGTACTTCAAGGGGCAACTTTGTTACATTATGACTGTATTGGTTTTACCATTATGTAAGGGACATAACCCCCATTGATGGTTTATAAAAAGCCATTATTAGGCAAAACTCTTAAACAAAAGGTCCTTGACCCATAGGGTCTTTTGCAATGACATTGTGAAGCAATGACCTTGACAAAGGTCACAAGGTCAAAGGTCAAGGTCATGTACATATGTGATTTGGGGCACGACTTGAAGAATTTTATGTGTGTTTGCCAACCAACCAACCAACCAACCAATCATGATCAATCAATAATGATCAATCAACAAATCATGATCATGATCAATCAACCAATCATGATCATGATTAATCAATCAATCAATCATGTTTCCGTCTCATGTGTTTAATATAGGGTTCAAGATCTCCTTTGTTTCTTTTTCGCTGTTTCAAATGACCCTTTCCAACGTGTTTAACCAACCAACCAACCAACCAACCAACCAACCAACCAACCAATCAATCAATCAATTAATCAATCAATCAATCAATCAATCAATCAATCAATCAATCAATCATGATCAATCAATCATGTTTCCGTCTCGTCTCGTGTGTTTAATATAGGGTCCAAGATCTTCTTTGTTTCTTTTTCGCTGTTTCAATTGGCCCTATCCAACGTGTTTAACCAACCAACCAACCAACCAACATCAATCAATCAATCAATCAATCAATCATGTTTCCGTCTCGTGTGTTTAATATAGGGTCCAAGATCTTTTTTGTTTCTTTTTCGCTGTTTCAATTGGCCCTATCCAACGTGTTTTACCAACCAACCAACCAACCAACCAACCAACTAATCAATCAATCAATCAATCAATCATGATCATGATCAATCAATCGATCATGATCAATCAATCATGATCATGATCAATCAATCATGATCATGATCAATCAATCATGTTTCATGAAAAATTGAAATTTAATATTGTTCTTGCGTCACTTCTGAAAAAAAAAAAATCCACATGTACTCTGAAACTACAAATACAATCGACCTCAAAATCTGCAGTCAGCAGGGCATACATGTACTAAAAGTTTATAAAAAAACTTGGTGCAGATATCTCTCAAAGCTTTTCCTAGAGAAAAGAAATTGCAATGCCGTAAAAATTGCTTGCTAGGTCCGTAAATTTCAGTAAAAGCCTACAATAAAATGTCCGCTCCGAGATTGAAATACTAATCTGTGTTACAAACAGGTGCTGAAAAATGTACATTATCAGAAAATAATCAATAAATGTGTTTTAAAGTTACACCGGATCAAATAAATCCAAATCATGCACTGCTTGTGAACTGTCATCAAAATGTCAATTTCCTACAATGACAAAAGAAATTACATTGTGTGCATTCCGTCTCTATACATGTTGTCTGTTCAAAGTCCCCACCTAAAAAGGAATAAAAAGACTATCTTTTCGTTATTATAAACCCGTGTCACGTGATGTGGCGCGCGCGCTGTACCTAAAATAAAAGAAAAACTTTCCAAACTAAACATGAAACTTCTCCGGTAACAATAATATAGACCCCATACAGAAACAAACAAACAAACAAACAAACAAACAAACAAACACCCCCCCCCCCCCTATTCAATTAATTTTAAAGGGGGAAAGACCCCCTACAATTGCTTTTTTAAAGCAATTGATTTATATTGTAAAAAACCTTTTTAACCATTCTGTTCCGTTAATAAAAAAAAAAATCTCCCCGAGACCCCCTTTTGCCCCCCCCCCCTTTTTTTTAACCCTCCACTTACAACTGAATGTAGGTTGTGTACTATCTATCCTATCAACGTAAAACGAACGACAACTCCAGTTTTTTCCATATTATTAGGTCTTTCCACTTTTCTGTGGAAAGCCTATTGTATTTGTTCTGATTATTAGGTCTTTCCACTTTTCTGTGGAAAGCCTATTGTATTTGTTCTGATTATTATTATTATTATTATTATTTTTTTTTTTCCGCCAAATTTTGTTCTTGCGATAAATGTTTGTTTCGCAATATGTCGCTTAGATTTTTTTCATATTGTATCGTATAGTTTATGCGCTTTTAAATTTCACCCTGCTAAGCCGAACCATTTTCTTTGTAAGAGTTATCTCCCTATTCACTGTTTGTCATGTGTGTGCATCTCCTTCGTAGCAAAATAAGAAAGCGACAAAATTCTTTTTACAAATTGTTCGTTACATCCTCAGGAATTTTTGGCTAATTTGGATCGAAGCGATTCGATGAAATTTTATAGGAGTTATGTACCTTTACGGAATAAATTTGTCGGTATGTTTTTTTAACTCATAAACCGTTAACCGTATAACCCTGGAATGTTTTTATTTGAGTCCCCTGGGTCCTAACTTAGAAAATTAGGTCAAGGTCAAAGGTCAAGGTCATATTTTAGATTTTCATATGTCTTTGATTTCCCTATAATTCTTGAATGGTTATAGATACAGAAAATTTAAGCAGTGAAAAATGTTCAGTACTTCAAGGGGCAACTTTGTTACATTATGACTGTATTGGTTTTACCATTATGTAAGGGACATAACCCCCATTGATGGTTTATAAAAAGCCATTATTAGGCAAAACTCTTAAACAAAAGGTCCTTGACCCATAGGGTCTTTTGCAATGACATTGTGAAGCAATGACCTTGACAAAGGTCACAAGGTCAAAGGTCAAGGTCATGTACATATGTGATTTGGGGCACGACTTGAAGAATTTTATGTGTGTTTGCCAACCAACCAACCAACCAACCAATCATGATCAATCAATAATGATCAATCAACAAATCATGATCATGATCAATCAACCAATCATGATCATGATTAATCAATCAATCAATCATGTTTCCGTCTCATGTGTTTAATATAGGGTTCAAGATCTCCTTTGTTTCTTTTTCGCTGTTTCAAATGACCCTTTCCAACGTGTTTAACCAACCAACCAACCAACCAACCAACCAACAAACCAACCAACCAATCAATCAATCAATCAATCAATCAATCAATCAATCAATCAATCAATCAATCAATCAATCAATCAATCATGATCAATCAATCATGTTTCCGTCTCGTCTCGTGTGTTTAATATAGGGTCCAAGATCTTCTTTGTTTCTTTTTCGCTGTTTCAATTGGCCCTATCCAACGTGTTTAACCAACCAACCAACCAACCAACATCAATCAATCAATCAATCAATCAATCATGTTTCCGTCTCGTGTGTTTAATATAGGGTCCAAGATCTTTTTTGTTTCTTTTTCGCTGTTTCAATTGGCCCTATCCAACGTGTTTTACCAACCAACCAACCAACCAACCAACCAACTAATCAATCAATCAATCAATCAATCATGATCATGATCAATCAATCGATCATGATCAATCAATCATGATCATGATCAATCAATCATGATCATGATCAATCAATCATGTTTCATGAAAAATTGAAATTTAATATTGTTCTTGCGTCACTTCTGAAAAAAAAAAAATCCACATGTACTCTGAAACTACAAATACAATCGACCTCAAAATCTGCAGTCAGCAGGGCATACATGTACTAAAAGTTTATAAAAAAACTTGGTGCAGATATCTCTCAAAGCTTTTCCTAGAGAAAAGAAATTGCAATGCCGTAAAAATTGCTTGCTAGGTCCGTAAATTTCAGTAAAAGCCTACAATAAAATGTCCGCTCCGAGATTGAAATACTAATCTGTGTTACAAACAGGTGCTGAAAAATGTACATTATCAGAAAATAATCAATAAATGTGTTTTAAAGTTACACCGGATCAAATAAATCCAAATCATGCACTGCTTGTGAACTGTCATCAAAATGTCAATTTCCTACAATGACAAAAGAAATTACATTGTGTGCATTCCGTCTCTATACATGTTGCCTGTTCAAAGTCCCCACCTAAAAAGGAATAAAAAGACTATCTTTTCGTTATTATAAACCCGTGTCACGTGATGTGGCGCGCGCGCTGTACCTAAAATAAAAGAAAAACTTTCCAAACTAAACATGAAACTTCTCCGGTAACAATAATATAGACCCCATACAGAAACAAACAAACAAACAAACAAACAAACAAACAAACACCCCCCCCCCCCCCCCTATTCAATTAATTTTAAAGGGGGAAAGACCCCCTACAATTGCTTTTTTAAAGCAATTGATTTATATTGTAAAAAACCTTTTTAACCATTCTGTTCCGTTAATAAAAAAAAAAATCTCCCCGAGACCCCCTTTTGCCCCCCTCCCCCTTTTTTTTAACCCTCCACTTACAACTGAATGTAGGTTGTGTACTATCTATCCTATCAACGTAAAACGAACGACAACTCCAGTTTTTTCCATATTATTAGGTCTTTCCACTTTTCTGTGGAAAGCCTATTGTATTTGTTCTGATTATTAGGTCTTTCCACTTTTCTGTGGAAAGCCTATTGTATTTGTTCTGATTATTATTATTATTATTATTATTTTTTTTTTTCCGCCAAATTTTGTTCTTGCGATAAATGTTTGTTTCGCAATATGTCGCTTAGATTTTTTTCATATTGTATCGTATAGTTTATGCGCTTTTAAATTTCACCCTGCTAAGCCGAACCATTTTCTTTGTAAGAGTTATCTCCCTATTCACTGTTTGTCATGTGTGTGCATCTCCTTCGTAGCAAAATAAGAAAGCGACAAAATTCTTTTTACAAATTGTTCGTTACATCCTCAGGAATTTTTGGCTAATTTGGATCGAAGCGATTCGATGAAATTTTATAGGAGTTATGTACCTTTACGGAATAAATTTGTCGGTATGTTTTTTTAACTCATAAACCGTTAACCGTATAACCCTGGAATGTTTTTATTTGAGTCCCCTGGGTCCTAACTTAGAAAATTAGGTCAAGGTCAAAGGTCAAGGTCATATTTTAGATTTTCATATGTCTTTGATTTCCCTATAATTCTTGAATGGTTATAGATACAGAAAATTTAAGCAGTGAAAAATGTTCAGTACTTCAAGGGGCAACTTTGTTACATTATGACTGTATTGGTTTTACCATTATGTAAGGGACATAACCCCCATTGATGGTTTATAAAAAGCCATTATTAGGCAAAACTCTTAAACAAAAGGTCCTTGACCCATAGGGTCTTTTGCAATGACATTGTGAAGCAATGACCTTGACAAAGGTCACAAGGTCAAAGGTCAAGGTCATGTACATATGTGATTTGGGGCACGACTTGAAGAATTTTATGTGTGTTTGCCAACCAACCAACCAACCAACCAATCATGATCAATCAATAATGATCAATCAACAAATCATGATCATGATCAATCAACCAATCATGATCATGATTAATCAATCAATCAATCATGTTTCCGTCTCATGTGTTTAATATAGGGTTCAAGATCTCCTTTGTTTCTTTTTCGCTGTTTCAAATGACCCTTTCCAACGTGTTTAACCAACCAACCAACCAACCAACCAACCAACCAACCAACCAATCAATCAATCAATTAATCAATCAATCAATCAATCAATCAATCAATCAATCAATCAATCAATCATGATCAATCAATCATGTTTCCGTCTCGTCTCGTGTGTTTAATATAGGGTCCAAGATCTTCTTTGTTTCTTTTTCGCTGTTTCAATTGGCCCTATCCAACGTGTTTAACCAACCAACCAACCAACCAACATCAATCAATCAATCAATCAATCAATCATGTTTCCGTCTCGTGTGTTTAATATAGGGTCCAAGATCTTTTTTGTTTCTTTTTCGCTGTTTCAATTGGCCCTATCCAACGTGTTTTACCAACCAACCAACCAACCAACCAACCAACTAATCAATCAATCAATCAATCAATCATGATCATGATCAATCAATCGATCATGATCAATCAATCATGATCATGATCAATCAATCATGATCATGATCAATCAATCATGTTTCATGAAAAATTGAAATTTAATATTGTTCTTGCGTCACTTCTGAAAAAAAAAAAATCCACATGTACTCTGAAACTACAAATACAATCGACCTCAAAATCTGCAGTCAGCAGGGCATACATGTACTAAAAGTTTATAAAAAAACTTGGTGCAGATATCTCTCAAAGCTTTTCCTAGAGAAAAGAAATTGCAATGCCGTAAAAATTGCTTGCTAGGTCCGTAAATTTCAGTAAAAGCCTACAATAAAATGTCCGCTCCGAGATTGAAATACTAATCTGTGTTACAAACAGGTGCTGAAAAATGTACATTATCAGAAAATAATCAATAAATGTGTTTTAAAGTTACACCGGATCAAATAAATCCAAATCATGCACTGCTTGTGAACTGTCATCAAAATGTCAATTTCCTACAATGACAAAAGAAATTACATTGTGTGCATTCCGTCTCTATACATGTTGTCTGTTCAAAGTCCCCACCTAAAAAGGAATAAAAAGACTATCTTTTCGTTATTATAAACCCGTGTCACGTGATGTGGCGCGCGCGCTGTACCTAAAATAAAAGAAAAACTTTCCAAACTAAACATGAAACTTCTCCGGTAACAATAATATAGACCCCATACAGAAACAAACAAACAAACAAACAAACAAACAAACAAACACCCCCCCCCCCCCCCCTATTCAATTAATTTTAAAGGGGGAAAGACCCCCTACAATTGCTTTTTTAAAGCAATTGATTTATATTGTAAAAAACCTTTTTAACCATTCTGTTCCGTTAATAAAAAAAAAAATCTCCCCGAGACCCCCTTTTGCCCCCCTCCCCCTTTTTTTTAACCCTCCACTTACAACTGAATGTAGGTTGTGTACTATCTATCCTATCAACGTAAAACGAACGACAACTCCAGTTTTTTCCATATTATTAGGTCTTTCCACTTTTCTGTGGAAAGCCTATTGTATTTGTTCTGATTATTAGGTCTTTCCACTTTTCTGTGGAAAGCCTATTGTATTTGTTCTGATTATTATTATTATTATTATTATTTTTTTTTTTCCGCCAAATTTTGTTCTTGCGATAAATGTTTGTTTCGCAATATGTCGCTTAGATTTTTTTCATATTGTATCGTATAGTTTATGCGCTTTTAAATTTCACCCTGCTAAGCCGAACCATTTTCTTTGTAAGAGTTATCTCCCTATTCACTGTTTGTCATGTGTGTGCATCTCCTTCGTAGCAAAATAAGAAAGCGACAAAATTCTTTTTACAAATTGTTCGTTACATCCTCAGGAATTTTTGGCTAATTTGGATCGAAGCGATTCGATGAAATTTTATAGGAGTTATGTACCTTTACGGAATAAATTTGTCGGTATGTTTTTTTAACTCATAAACCGTTAACCGTATAACCCTGGAATGTTTTTATTTGAGTCCCCTGGGTCCTAACTTAGAAAATTAGGTCAAGGTCAAAGGTCAAGGTCATATTTTAGATTTTCATATGTCTTTGATTTCCCTATAATTCTTGAATGGTTATAGATACAGAAAATTTAAGCAGTGAAAAATGTTCAGTACTTCAAGGGGCAACTTTGTTACATTATGACTGTATTGGTTTTACCATTATGTAAGGGACATAACCCCCATTGATGGTTTATAAAAAGCCATTATTAGGCAAAACTCTTAAACAAAAGGTCCTTGACCCATAGGGTCTTTTGCAATGACATTGTGAAGCAATGACCTTGACAAAGGTCACAAGGTCAAAGGTCAAGGTCATGTACATATGTGATTTGGGGCACGACTTGAAGAATTTTATGTGTGTTTGCCAACCAACCAACCAACCAACCAATCATGATCAATCAATAATGATCAATCAACAAATCATGATCATGATCAATCAACCAATCATGATCATGATTAATCAATCAATCAATCATGTTTCCGTCTCATGTGTTTAATATAGGGTTCAAGATCTCCTTTGTTTCTTTTTCGCTGTTTCAAATGACCCTTTCCAACGTGTTTAACCAACCAACCAACCAACCAACCAACCAACCAACCAACCAATCAATCAATCAATTAATCAATCAATCAATCAATCAATCAATCAATCAATCAATCAATCAATCATGATCAATCAATCATGTTTCCGTCTCGTCTCGTGTGTTTAATATAGGGTCCAAGATCTTCTTTGTTTCTTTTTCGCTGTTTCAATTGGCCCTATCCAACGTGTTTAACCAACCAACCAACCAACCAACATCAATCAATCAATCAATCAATCAATCATGTTTCCGTCTCGTGTGTTTAATATAGGGTCCAAGATCTTTTTTGTTTCTTTTTCGCTGTTTCAATTGGCCCTATCCAACGTGTTTTACCAACCAACCAACCAACCAACCAACCAACTAATCAATCAATCAATCAATCAATCATGATCATGATCAATCAATCGATCATGATCAATCAATCATGATCATGATCAATCAATCATGATCATGATCAATCAATCATGTTTCATGAAAAATTGAAATTTAATATTGTTCTTGCGTCACTTCTGAAAAAAAAAAAATCCACATGTACTCTGAAACTACAAATACAATCGACCTCAAAATCTGCAGTCAGCAGGGCATACATGTACTAAAAGTTTATAAAAAAACTTGGTGCAGATATCTCTCAAAGCTTTTCCTAGAGAAAAGAAATTGCAATGCCGTAAAAATTGCTTGCTAGGTCCGTAAATTTCAGTAAAAGCCTACAATAAAATGTCCGCTCCGAGATTGAAATACTAATCTGTGTTACAAACAGGTGCTGAAAAATGTACATTATCAGAAAATAATCAATAAATGTGTTTTAAAGTTACACCGGATCAAATAAATCCAAATCATGCACTGCTTGTGAACTGTCATCAAAATGTCAATTTCCTACAATGACAAAAGAAATTACATTGTGTGCATTCCGTCTCTATACATGTTGTCTGTTCAAAGTCCCCACCTAAAAAGGAATAAAAAGACTATCTTTTCGTTATTATAAACCCGTGTCACGTGATGTGGCGCGCGCGCTGTACCTAAAATAAAAGAAAAACTTTCCAAACTAAACATGAAACTTCTCCGGTAACAATAATATAGACCCCATACAGAAACAAACAAACAAACAAACAAACAAACAAACAAACACCCCCCCCCCCCCTATTCAATTAATTTTAAAGGGGGAAAGACCCCCTACAATTGCTTTTTTAAAGCAATTGATTTATATTGTAAAAAACCTTTTTAACCATTCTGTTCCGTTAATAAAAAAAAAAATCTCCCCGAGACCCCCTTTTGCCCCCCTCCCCCTTTTTTTTAACCCTCCACTTACAACTGAATGTAGGTTGTGTACTATCTATCCTATCAACGTAAAACGAACGACAACTCCAGTTTTTTCCATATTATTAGGTCTTTCCACTTTTCTGTGGAAAGCCTATTGTATTTGTTCTGATTATTAGGTCTTTCCACTTTTCTGTGGAAAGCCTATTGTATTTGTTCTGATTATTATTATTATTATTATTATTTTTTTTTTTCCGCCAAATTTTGTTCTTGCGATAAATGTTTGTTTCGCAATATGTCGCTTAGATTTTTTTCATATTGTATCGTATAGTTTATGCGCTTTTAAATTTCACCCTGCTAAGCCGAACCATTTTCTTTGTAAGAGTTATCTCCCTATTCACTGTTTGTCATGTGTGTGCATCTCCTTCGTAGCAAAATAAGAAAGCGACAAAATTCTTTTTACAAATTGTTCGTTACATCCTCAGGAATTTTTGGCTAATTTGGATCGAAGCGATTCGATGAAATTTTATAGGAGTTATGTACCTTTACGGAATAAATTTGTCGGTATGTTTTTTTAACTCATAAACCGTTAACCGTATAACCCTGGAATGTTTTTATTTGAGTCCCCTGGGTCCTAACTTAGAAAATTAGGTCAAGGTCAAAGGTCAAGGTCATATTTTAGATTTTCATATGTCTTTGATTTCCCTATAATTCTTGAATGGTTATAGATACAGAAAATTTAAGCAGTGAAAAATGTTCAGTACTTCAAGGGGCAACTTTGTTACATTATGACTGTATTGGTTTTACCATTATGTAAGGGACATAACCCCCATTGATGGTTTATAAAAAGCCATTATTAGGCAAAACTCTTAAACAAAAGGTCCTTGACCCATAGGGTCTTTTGCAATGACATTGTGAAGCAATGACCTTGACAAAGGTCACAAGGTCAAAGGTCAAGGTCATGTACATATGTGATTTGGGGCACGACTTGAAGAATTTTATGTGTGTTTGCCAACCAACCAACCAACCAACCAATCATGATCAATCAATAATGATCAATCAACAAATCATGATCATGATCAATCAACCAATCATGATCATGATTAATCAATCAATCAATCATGTTTCCGTCTCATGTGTTTAATATAGGGTTCAAGATCTCCTTTGTTTCTTTTTCGCTGTTTCAAATGACCCTTTCCAACGTGTTTAACCAACCAACCAACCAACCAACCAACCAACCAACCAACCAATCAATCAATCAATTAATCAATCAATCAATCAATCAATCAATCAATCAATCAATCAATCAATCATGATCAATCAATCATGTTTCCGTCTCGTCTCGTGTGTTTAATATAGGGTCCAAGATCTTCTTTGTTTCTTTTTCGCTGTTTCAATTGGCCCTATCCAACGTGTTTAACCAACCAACCAACCAACCAACATCAATCAATCAATCAATCAATCAATCATGTTTCCGTCTCGTGTGTTTAATATAGGGTCCAAGATCTTTTTTGTTTCTTTTTCGCTGTTTCAATTGGCCCTATCCAACGTGTTTTACCAACCAACCAACCAACCAACCAACCAACTAATCAATCAATCAATCAATCAATCATGATCATGATCAATCAATCGATCATGATCAATCAATCATGATCATGATCAATCAATCATGATCATGATCAATCAATCATGTTTCATGAAAAATTGAAATTTAATATTGTTCTTGCGTCACTTCTGAAAAAAAAAAAATCCACATGTACTCTGAAACTACAAATACAATCGACCTCAAAATCTGCAGTCAGCAGGGCATACATGTACTAAAAGTTTATAAAAAAACTTGGTGCAGATATCTCTCAAAGCTTTTCCTAGAGAAAAGAAATTGCAATGCCGTAAAAATTGCTTGCTAGGTCCGTAAATTTCAGTAAAAGCCTACAATAAAATGTCCGCTCCGAGATTGAAATACTAATCTGTGTTACAAACAGGTGCTGAAAAATGTACATTATCAGAAAATAATCAATAAATGTGTTTTAAAGTTACACCGGATCAAATAAATCCAAATCATGCACTGCTTGTGAACTGTCATCAAAATGTCAATTTCCTACAATGACAAAAGAAATTACATTGTGTGCATTCCGTCTCTATACATGTTGTCTGTTCAAAGTCCCCACCTAAAAAGGAATAAAAAGACTATCTTTTCGTTATTATAAACCCGTGTCACGTGATGTGGCGCGCGCGCTGTACCTAAAATAAAAGAAAAACTTTCCAAACTAAACATGAAACTTCTCCGGTAACAATAATATAGACCCCATACAGAAACAAACAAACAAACAAACAAACAAACAAACAAACACCCCCCCCCCCCTATTCAATTAATTTTAAAGGGGGAAAGACCCCCTACAATTGCTTTTTTAAAGCAATTGATTTATATTGTAAAAAACCTTTTTAACCATTCTGTTCCGTTAATAAAAAAAAAAATCTCCCCGAGACCCCCTTTTGCCCCCCCCCCTTTTTTTTAACCCTCCACTTACAACTGAATGTAGGTTGTGTACTATCTATCCTATCAACGTAAAACGAACGACAACTCCAGTTTTTTCCATATTATTAGGTCTTTCCACTTTTCTGTGGAAAGCCTATTGTATTTGTTCTGATTATTAGGTCTTTCCACTTTTCTGTGGAAAGCCTATTGTATTTGTTCTGATTATTAGGTCTTTCCACTTTTCTGTGGAAAGACCTATTGTTTTTCTTCTGATTATTTTTTTTTTTTTTTTTTTTTCTTCCGCCTAATTTTGTTCTTGCGATAAACATTTGTTTCGCAATATGTCGCTTAGATATTTGGTATATGATATCGAACAGTTTATGCACTTTTGAAATTTACCCTGCGTAAACGAATACTTTTCTTTGTAGGAGTTATCTCCCCAAACACTGTTTTCCTTGTTAGCGCATCTCCTTTGCAACCGTAAAAGATTATGACAAATTTATTTTACAAAATTGCTCGTTATATCCTTCGCATGATTTGTCCTATTTTGACCGAAGCGATATGACCGCTCCATATGAGAGTTATTTCCCCTTATGCATCTGATATAAGTGATATGAATTTCTATCTTATAAATCATAAGTGATTGAAACCTAGGATCTTTTGATTTGAGGTCCTTGGTCCCAAAAAATGAAAATTAGGTCAAGGTCAAAGGTCAAGGTCATATTCTAATATTTGAATTTGGCTTATTTTCACTTATATCCAAAGACTGTATAAGATATCAACAAATTATTTTTACTAAATTGTTAGTTGCGACATGTCGTAAGATGTAAATTTTGATTGCAAGCGTACGTTGAATGTAAAAGGGAGTTTTCTCCCCTCTTGTATTTAAAAATACGCGTTTGGTGATATAACTCATTAACTAAATATAATAAAGACCTATGGTCTTTTGATTTGAGGTCCTTGGTTTATGACCTTGAAACTGATCTCAAGGTCATAGCTTAATTTGACGTTCTAGATTTTGACCTTTGCTTTTATTCTATGTGTATACATGATAAAGATATACAACTTTTAGTAAAAGATATCAAACCATTTAACCTTGTAAAAAACAACCGGAAGTGACCTTTTGTAAATCGGAAATAGCTATTTTTTTGTACTTTTTAATATAAAAGTATATAGAACCAGATATTTTTGGAATCAGTGTCAAGTAAATATTCAAATATAATCGGAAGTAACATTTTTCAAACCGGAAGTAACAAATTATCTCCCTTATTTAAAAAAAATGTATGGAAACAATATATTTTTGGAATCAGCTTACTAGGAGCTATCATTTGACGATTGAAATGACATTTTAAACTTAGTTTCACAACTTTTCATATCAAAATACATTGTTTTGATGGAAAGACCTTCAATTGTTCTCTGAACAATTGGTTTTTAATTATTATTATTATTAT
This sequence comes from Mytilus edulis, assembly GCF_963676685.1. Classification (NCBI taxonomy): domain Eukaryota; kingdom Metazoa; phylum Mollusca; class Bivalvia; order Mytilida; family Mytilidae; genus Mytilus; species Mytilus edulis. The sequence continues at coordinate 88,289 of NW_027267159.1, forward strand.
TATTTTTTTTTTTCCGCCAAATTTTGTTCTTGCGATAAATGTTTGTTTCGCAATATGTCGCTTAGATTTTTTTCATATTGTATCGTATAGTTTATGCGCTTTTAAATTTCACCCTGCTAAGCCGAACCATTTTCTTTGTAAGAGTTATCTCCCTATTCACTGTTTGTCATGTGTGTGCATCTCCTTCGTAGCAAAATAAGAAAGCGACAAAATTCTTTTTACAAATTGTTCGTTACATCCTCAGGAATTTTTGGCTAATTTGGATCGAAGCGATTCGATGAAATTTTATAGGAGTTATGTACCTTTACGGAATAAATTTGTCGGTATGTTTTTTTAACTCATAAACCGTTAACCGTATAACCCTGGAATGTTTTTATTTGAGTCCCCTGGGTCCTAACTTAGAAAATTAGGTCAAGGTCAAAGGTCAAGGTCATATTTTAGATTTTCATATGTCTTTGATTTCCCTATAATTCTTGAATGGTTATAGATACAGAAAATTTAAGCAGTGAAAAATGTTCAGTACTTCAAGGGGCAACTTTGTTACATTATGACTGTATTGGTTTTACCATTATGTAAGGGACATAACCCCCATTGATGGTTTATAAAAAGCCATTATTAGGCAAAACTCTTAAACAAAAGGTCCTTGACCCATAGGGTCTTTTGCAATGACATTGTGAAGCAATGACCTTGACAAAGGTCACAAGGTCAAAGGTCAAGGTCATGTACATATGTGATTTGGGGCACGACTTGAAGAATTTTATGTGTGTTTGCCAACCAACCAACCAACCAACCAATCATGATCAATCAATAATGATCAATCAACAAATCATGATCATGATCAATCAACCAATCATGATCATGATTAATCAATCAATCAATCATGTTTCCGTCTCATGTGTTTAATATAGGGTTCAAGATCTCCTTTGTTTCTTTTTCGCTGTTTCAAATGACCCTTTCCAACGTGTTTAACCAACCAACCAACCAACCAACCAACCAACCAACCAACCAATCAATCAATCAATTAATCAATCAATCAATCAATCAATCAATCAATCAATCAATCAATCAATCATGATCAATCAATCATGTTTCCGTCTCGTCTCGTGTGTTTAATATAGGGTCCAAGATCTTCTTTGTTTCTTTTTCGCTGTTTCAATTGGCCCTATCCAACGTGTTTAACCAACCAACCAACCAACCAACATCAATCAATCAATCAATCAATCAATCATGTTTCCGTCTCGTGTGTTTAATATAGGGTCCAAGATCTTTTTTGTTTCTTTTTCGCTGTTTCAATTGGCCCTATCCAACGTGTTTTACCAACCAACCAACCAACCAACCAACCAACTAATCAATCAATCAATCAATCAATCATGATCATGATCAATCAATCGATCATGATCAATCAATCATGATCATGATCAATCAATCATGATCATGATCAATCAATCATGTTTCATGAAAAATTGAAATTTAATATTGTTCTTGCGTCACTTCTGAAAAAAAAAAAATCCACATGTACTCTGAAACTACAAATACAATCGACCTCAAAATCTGCAGTCAGCAGGGCATACATGTACTAAAAGTTTATAAAAAAACTTGGTGCAGATATCTCTCAAAGCTTTTCCTAGAGAAAAGAAATTGCAATGCCGTAAAAATTGCTTGCTAGGTCCGTAAATTTCAGTAAAAGCCTACAATAAAATGTCCGCTCCGAGATTGAAATACTAATCTGTGTTACAAACAGGTGCTGAAAAATGTACATTATCAGAAAATAATCAATAAATGTGTTTTAAAGTTACACCGGATCAAATAAATCCAAATCATGCACTGCTTGTGAACTGTCATCAAAATGTCAATTTCCTACAATGACAAAAGAAATTACATTGTGTGCATTCCGTCTCTATACATGTTGTCTGTTCAAAGTCCCCACCTAAAAAGGAATAAAAAGACTATCTTTTCGTTATTATAAACCCGTGTCACGTGATGTGGCGCGCGCGCTGTACCTAAAATAAAAGAAAAACTTTCCAAACTAAACATGAAACTTCTCCGGTAACAATAATATAGACCCCATACAGAAACAAACAAACAAACAAACAAACAAACAAACAAACACCCCCCCCCCCCCCTATTCAATTAATTTTAAAGGGGGAAAGACCCCCTACAATTGCTTTTTTAAAGCAATTGATTTATATTGTAAAAAACCTTTTTAACCATTCTGTTCCGTTAATAAAAAAAAAAATCTCCCCGAGACCCCCTTTTGCCCCCCCCCCTTTTTTTTAACCCTCCACTTACAACTGAATGTAGGTTGTGTACTATCTATCCTATCAACGTAAAACGAACGACAACTCCAGTTTTTTCCATATTATTAGGTCTTTCCACTTTTCTGTGGAAAGCCTATTGTATTTGTTCTGATTATTAGGTCTTTCCACTTTTCTGTGGAAAGCCTATTGTATTTGTTCTGATTATTAAGTCTTTCCACTTTTCTGTGGAAAGACTTATTGTTTTTGTTCTGATTATTATTATTATTATTTTTTTTTTTTTTCCGCCAACTTTTGTTCTTGCGATAAATGTTTCTTTCGCAATATGTCGCTTAGATATTTCTCATATTGTATCGTATAGTTTATGCGCTTTTAAATTTCACCCTGCTAAGCCGAACCATTTTCTTTGTAAGAGTTATCTCACTTTTCACTGTTTATCATCAAAGCGTATCTCCTTCGTAACAAAAAAAGATAGCGACAAAATTCTTTTTACAAATTGTTCGTTACATCCTCAGTAATTTTTGGCGTATTTGGATCGAAGCGATTCGATGAAATTTTATAGGAGTTATCTACCTTTACAAAATAAATTTGTCGGTATGTTTATTTAACTCATTAACAGATAACCGTATAACCCTGGGATGTTTTTATTTGAGTCCCCTAGGTCCTAACTTAGAAAATGAGGTCAAGGTCAAGGTCAAGTTCTCAATTGTGACTTTTGCTTGTTTTTGCATTTTCTCACTCACTTTGAGAGATACATATAAAAGAACAAGTGCAAAATGTCTGCTTAATTGTTATGAAGATATGCTACATTTAGTCTTATACAATTAGATGGCATCTTATAGGAGTTGTCGCCCCTGAAATGTCTTGATATGAGGTTATTTGATTGTAACTTCAAGTAAGTTCATTATAAAGACATTTGACCTGATACAAAAGGTTAAGTGACAAATGACCTTGAAAAATGGCTACCGGAAGTGACCTTGAGAAAACCGGAAGTAGCTTTTTTTGCAATTTTTTCACATAAAAGTACTCAGAATCCATATATTTTTTCATATAGATACATGAACAAATTACTGAAGACTAAAAATGACTTCCAACAAACTGGAAGTGGCCAATTATCTCCCATTCTACATACAAAAGTATATAGAAACTATATATTTTTGCAATCAGTGTGAAAGAAGCTATCATATGAGACCAGATGTGACATTCATTTCACCGGAAGTAGCATATTATCTCCCTTATATCACTCAAAAAGATAATTAAACCATTATTTATCGCATCAGTATGAAGAAACTACCTTCTTATCCAAATTTCTGTGGTGTGGAAAGACTTTCAATTGTTCTCTGAACAATTGGTTTTTAATTATTATTATTATTATTTTTTTTTTTCCGCCAAATTTTGTTCTTGCGATAAATGTTTGTTTCGCAATATGTCGCTTAGATATTTTTCATATTGTATCGTATAGTTTATGCGCTTTTAAATTTCACCCTGCTAAGACAAACCATTTTTTTTGTAAGAGTTATCTCCCTATTCACTGTTTATCATCAGAGTGTATCTCCTTCGTAACAAAAAAAGATAGGGACAAAATTCTTTTTACAAATTGTTCGTTACATCCTCAGTAATTTTTGGCGTATTTGGATTGAAGCGATTCGATGAAATTTTATAGGAGTTATCTACCTTTACGGAATAAATTTGTTCGTATGTTTTTTTAACTCATAAACCGTTAACCGTATAACCCTGGAATGTTTTTATTTGAGTTCCCTGGGTCCTTACTTAGAAAATGAGGTCAAGGTCAAAGGTCAAGGTCAAGTTCTCAATAGTGACTTTTGCTTGTTTTTGCATTTTCTCCGACACTTTGAGAGATACATATAAAAGAACAAGTGCAAAATGTCTGCTTTATTGTAATGAAGATATGCTACATTTAGTCTTATACAATTAAATGGCATCTTATAGGAGTTGGTGCCCCTGGAATGTCTTGATATGAGGTTATTTGATTATAACTTCAATTAAGTTCATTATAAAGACATTTGACCTTATACAAAAGGTTAAGTGACAAATGACCTTGAAAAATGGCTACCGGAAGTGACCTTTAGAAAACCGGAAAAAGCTTTTTTTGCAATTTTTTCACATAAAAGTACCCAGAATCCATATATTTTGTCATATAGATACATGAACAGATTACTGAAGACTAAAAATGACTTCCAACAAACCGGAAGTGGCCAATTATATCCTATTCTACATACAAAAGTATATAGAAACTATGTATTTTTGGAATCAGTGTGAAAGAGGCTATCATATGAGACCGAATGTGACATTCATTTGACCGGAAGTAGCATATTATCTCCCTTATATCACTCAAAAAGATAATTAAACCATCATTAATCGCATCAGTATGAAGAAACTACCTTCTTATCCAAATTTCTTTGGTGTGGAAAGACTTTCAATTGTTCTCTGAACAATTGGTTTTTAATTATTATTATTATTATTATTTTTTTTTTTCCGCCAAATTTTGTTCTTGCGATAAATGTTTGTTTCGCAATATGTCGCTTAGATTTTTTTCATATTGTATCGTATAGTTTATGCGCTTTTAAATTTCACCCTGCTAAGCCGAACCATTTTCTTTGTAAGAGTTATCTCCCTATTCACTGTTTGTCATGTGTGTGCATCTCCTTCGTAGCAAAATAAGAAAGCGACAAAATTCTTTTTACAAATTGTTCGTTACATCCTCAGGAATTTTTGGCTAATTTGGATCGAAGCGATTCGATGAAATTTTATAGGAGTTATGTACCTTTACGGAATAAATTTGTCGGTATGTTTTTTTAACTCATAAACCGTTAACCGTATAACCCTGGAATGTTTTTATTTGAGTCCCCTGGGTCCTAACTTAGAAAATTAGGTCAAGGTCAAAGGTCAAGGTCATATTTTAGATTTTCATATGTCTTTGATTTCCCTATAATTCTTGAATGGTTATAGATACAGAAAATTTAAGCAGTGAAAAATGTTCAGTACTTCAAGGGGCAACTTTGTTACATTATGACTGTATTGGTTTTACCATTATGTAAGGGACATAACCCCCATTGATGGTTTATAAAAAGCCATTATTAGGCAAAACACTTAAACAAAAGGTCCTTGACCCATAGGGTCTTTTGCAATGACATTGTGAAGCAATGACCTTGACAAAGGTCACAAGGTCAAAGGTCAAGGTCATGTACATATGTGATTTGGGGCACGACTTGAAGAATTTTATGTGTGTTTGCCAACCAACCAACCAACCAACCAACCAACCAACCAATAATGATCAATCAACAAATCATGATCATGATCAATCAACCAATCATGATCATGATTAATCAATCAATCAATCATGTTTCCGTCTCATGTGTTTAATATAGGGTTCAAGATCTCCTTTGTTTCTTTTTCGCTGTTTCAATTGACCCTTTCCAACGTGTTTAACCAACCAACCAACCAACCAACCAACCAACCAACCAACCAACCAACCAACCAATCAATCAATCAATCAATCAATCAATCAATCAATCATGATCAATCAATCATGTTTCCGTCTCGTCTCGTGTGTTTAATATAGGGTCCAAGATCTTCTTTGTTTCTTTTTCGCTGTTTCAATTGGCCCTATCCAACGTGTTTAACCAACCAACCAACCAACCAACCAACCAACCAACCAACCAATCAATCAATCAATCAATCAATCAATCAATCAATCAATCAATCAATCATGATCAATCAATCAAGTTTCCGTCTCGTCTCGTGTGTTTAATATAGGGTCCAAGATCTTCTTTGTTTCTTTTTCGCTGTTTCAATTGGCCCTATCCAACGTGTTTAACCAACCAACCAACCAACCAACCAACCAACCAACCAACCAACCAATCAATCAATCATGTTTCCGTCTCGTGTGTTTAATATAGGGTCCAAGATCTTTTTTGTTTCTTTTTCGCTGTTTGAATTGGCCCTATCCAACGTGTTTTACCAACCAACCAACTAATCAATAAATCAATCAATCAATCATGATCATGATCAATCAATCATGTTTCATGATCAATCAATCATGTTTCATGAAAAATTGAAATTTAATATTGTTCTTGCGTCACTTCTGAAAAAAAAATCCACATTTACTCTGAAACTACAAATACAATCGACCTCAAAATTTGCAGTCAGCAGGGCATACATGTACTAAAAGTTTGTAAAAAAAATTGGTGCAGATATCTCTCAAAGCTTTTCCTAGAGAAAAAAATTGCAATGCCGTAAAAATTGCTTGCTAGGTCCGTAAATTTCAGTAAAAGCCTACAATAAAATGTCCGCTCCGAGATTGAAATACTAATCTGTGTTACAAACAGGTGCTGAAAAATGTACATTATCAGAAAATAATCAATAAATGTGTTTTAAAGTTACACCGGATCAAATAAATCCAAATCATGCACTGTTTGTGAACTGTCATCAAAATGTCAATTTCCTACAATGACAAAAGAAATTACATTGTGTGCATTCCGTCTCTATACATGTTGTCTGTTCAAAGTCCCCACCTAAAAAGGAATAAAAAGACTATCTTTTCGTTATTATAAACCCGTGTCACGTGATGTGGCGCGCGCGCTGTACCTAAAATAAAAGAAAAACTTTCCAAACTAAACATGAAACTTCTCCGGTAACAATAATATAGACCCCATACAGAAACAAACAAACAAACAAACAAACAAACAAACAAACACCCCCCCCCCCCCCACCCCCAATTCAATTAATTTTAAAGGGGGAAAGACCCCCTACAATTGCTTTTTTAAAGCAATTGATTTATATTGTAAAAAACCTTTTTAACCATTCTGTTCCGTTAATAAAAAAAAAAAATAATCTCCCCGAGACCCCCTTTTGCCCCCCCCCCCCTTTTTTTTTAACCCTCCACTTACAACTGAATGTAGGTTGTGTGCTATCTATCCTATCAACGTAAAACGAACGACAACTCCAGTTTTTTCCATATTATTAGGTCTTTCCACTTTTCTGTGGAAAGCCTATTGTATTTGTTCTGATTATTAGGTCTTTCCACTTTTCTGTGGAAAGCCTATTGTATTTGTTCTGATTATTATTATTATTATTTTTTTTTTTCCGCCAAATTTTGTTCTTGCGATAAATGTTTGTTTCGCAATATGTCGCTTAGATTTTTTTCATATTGTATCGTATAGTTAATGCGCTTTTAAATTTCACCCTGCTAAGCCGAACCATTTTCTTTGTAAGAGTTATCTCCCTATTCACTGTTTGTCATGTGTGTGCATCTCCTTCGTAACAAAATTAGAAAGCGACAAAATTCTTTTTACAAATTGTTCGTTACATCCTCAGGAATTTTTGGCTAATTTGGATCGAAGCGATTCGATGAAATTTTATAGGAGTTATGTACCTTTACGGAATAAATTTGTCGGTATGTTTTTTTAACTCATAAACCGTTAACCGTATAACCCTGGAATGTTTTTATTTGAGTCCCCTGGGTCCTAACTTAGAAAATTAGGTCAAGGTCAAAGGTCAAGGTCATATTTTAGATTTTCATATGTCTTTGATTTCCCTATAATTCTTGAATGGTTATAGATACAGAAAATTTAAGCAGTGAAAAATGTTCAGTACTTCAAGGGGCAACTTTGTTACATTATGACTGTATTGGTTTTACCATTATGTAAGGGACATAACCCCCATTGATGGTTTATAAAAAGCCATTATTAGGCAAAACTCTTAAACAAAAGGTCCTTGACCCATAGGGTCTTTTGCAATGACATTGTGAAGCAATGACCTTGACAAAGGTCACAAGGTCAAAGGTCAAGGTCATGTACATATGTGATTTGGGGCACGACTTGAAGAATTTTATGTGTGTTTGCCAACCAACCAACCAACCAACCAACCAACCAATCATGATCAATCAATAATGATCAATCAACAAATCATGATCATGATCAATCAACCAATCATGATCAATCAACCAATCATGATCATGATTAATCAATCAATCAATCATGTTTCCGTCTCATGTGTTTAATATAGGGTTCAAGATCTCCTTTGTTTCTTTTTCGCTGTTTCAATTGACCCTTTCCAACGTGTTTAACCAACCAATCAATCAATCAATCAATCAATCAATCAATCAATCAATCAATCAATCAATCAATCAATCATGATCAATCAATCATGTTTCCGTCTCGTCTCGTGTGTTTAATATAGGGTCCAAGATCTTCTTTGTTTCTTTTTCGCTGTTTCAATTGTCCCTATCCAACGTGTTTAACCAACCAACCAACCAACCAACCAACCAACCAACCAATCAATCAATCAATCAATCAATCAATCAATCATGTTTCCGTCTCGTGTGTTTAATATAGGGTCCAAGATCTTTTTTGTTTCTTTTTCGCTGTTTCAATTGGCCCTAACCAACCAACCAACCAACCAACCAACCAACCAACCAACCAACCAACCAACCAACCAACCAACCAACCAACCAACCAATCAATCAATCATGTTTCCGTCTCGTGTGTTTAATATAGGGTCCAAGATCTTTTTTGTTTCTTTTTCGCTGTTTGAATTGGCCCTATCCAACGTGTTTTACCAACCAACCAACCAACCAACCAACCAACTAATCAATCAATCAATCAATCAATCATTATCATGATCAATCAATCATGATCATGATCAATCAATCATGATCATGATCAATCAATCATGTTTCATGAAAAATTGAAATTTAATATTGTTCTTGCGTCACTTCTGAAAAAAAAATCCACATGTACTCTGAAACTACAAATACAATCGACCTCAAAATTTGCAGTCAGCAGGGCATACATGTACTAAAAGTTTATAAAAAAACTTGGTGCAGATATCTCTCAAAGCTTTTCCTAGAGAAAAGAAATTGCAATGCCGTAAAAATTGCTTGCTAGGTCCGTAAATTTCAGTTAAAGCCTACAATAAAATGTCCGCTCCGAGATTGAAATACTAATCTGTGTTACAAACAGGTGCTGAAAAATGTACATTATCAGAAAATAATCAATAAATGTGTTTTAAAGTTACACCGGATCAAATAAATCCAAATCATGCACTGCTTGTGAACTGTCATCAAAATGTCAATTTCCTACAATGACAAAAGAAATTACATTGTGTGCATTCCGTCTCTATACATGTTGTCTGTTCAAAGTCCCCACCTAAAAAGGAATAAAAAGACTATCTTTTCGTTATTATAAACCCGTGTCACGTGATGTGGCGCGCGCGCTGTACCTAAAATAAAAGAAAAACTTTCCAAACTAAACATGAAACTTCTCCGGTAACAATAATATAGACCCCATACAGAAACAAACAAACAAACAAACAAACAAACAAACACCCCTCCCCCCCCAATTCAATTAATTTTAAAGGGGGAAAGACCCCCTACAATTGCTTTTTTAAAGCAATTGATTTATATTGTAAAAAACCTTTTTAACCATTCTGTTCCGTTAATAAAAAAAAAAAAAAAATCTCCCCGAGACCCCCTTTTGCCCCCCCCCCCTTTTTTTTAACCCTCCACTTACAACTGAATGTAGGTTGTGTACTATCTATCCTATCAACGTAAAACGAACGACAACTCCAGTTTTTTCCATATTATTAGGTCTTTCCACTTTTCTGTGGAAAGCCTATTGTATTTGTTCTGATTATTATTATTATTATTTTTTTTTTTCCGCCAAATTTTGTTCTTGCGATAAATGTTTGTTTCGCAATATGTCGCTTAGATTTTTTTCATATTGTATCGTATAGTTAATGCGCTTTTAAATTTCACCCTGCTAAGCCGAACCATTTTCTTTGTAAGAGTTATCTCCCTATTCACTGTTTGTCATGTGTGTGCATCTCCTTCGTAACAAAATTAGAAAGCGACAAAATTCTTTTTACAAATTGTTCGTTACATCCTCAGGAATTTTTGGCTAATTTGGATCGAAGCGATTCGATGAAATTTTATAGGAGTTATGTACCTTTACGGAATAAATTTGTCGGTATGTTTTTTTAACTCATAAACCGTTAACCGTATAACCCTGGAATGTTTTTATTTGAGTCCCCTGGGTCCTAACTTAGAAAATTAGGTCAAGGTCAAAGGTCAAGGTCATATTTTAGATTTTCATATGTCTTTGATTTCCCTATAATTCTTGAATGGTTATAGATACAGAAAATTTAAGCAGTGAAAAATGTTCAGTACTTCAAGGGGCAACTTTGTTACATTATGACTGTATTGGTTTTACCATTATGTAAGGGACATAACCCCCATTGATGGTTTATAAAAAGCCATTATTAGGCAAAACTCTTAAACAAAAGGTCCTTGACCCATAGGGTCTTTTGCAATGACATTGTGAAGCAATGACCTTGACAAAGGTCACAAGGTCAAAGGTCAAGGTCATGTACATATGTGATTTGGGGCACGACTTGAAGAATTTTATGTGTGTTTGCCAACCAACCAACCAACCAACCAACCAATCATGATCAATCAATAATGATCAATCAACAAATCATGATCATGATCAATCAACCAATCATGATCAATCAACCAATCATGATCATGATTAATCAATCAATCAATCATGTTTCCGTCTCATGTGTTTAATATAGGGTTCAAGATCTCCTTTGTTTCTTTTTCGCTGTTTCAATTGACCCTTTCCAACGTGTTTAACCAACCAATCAATCAATCAATCAATCAATCAATCAATCAATCAATCATGATCAATCAATCATGTTTCCGTCTCGTCTCGTGTGTTTAATATAGGGTCCAAGATCTTCTTTGTTTCTTTTTCGCTGTTTCAATTGTCCCTATCCAACGTGTTTAACCAACCAACCAACCAACCAACCAACCAACCAACCAATCAATCAATCAATCAATCAATCAATCAATCATGTTTCCGTCTCGTGTGTTTAATATAGGGTCCAAGATCTTTTTTGTTTCTTTTTCGCTGTTTCAATTGGCCCTAACCAACCAACCAACCAACCAACCAACCAACCAACCAACCAACCAACCAATCAATCAATCATGTTTCCGTCTCGTGTGTTTAATATAGGGTCCAAGATCTTTTTTGTTTCTTTTTCGCTGTTTGAATTGGCCCTATCCAACGTGTTTTACCAACCAACCAACCAACCAACCAACCAACTAATCAATCAATCAATCAATCAATCATTATCATGATCAATCAATCATGATCATGATCAATCAATCATGATCATGATCAATCAATCATGTTTCATGAAAAATTGAAATTTAATATTGTTCTTGCGTCACTTCTGAAAAAAAAATCCACATGTACTCTGAAACTACAAATACAATCGACCTCAAAATTTGCAGTCAGCAGGGCATACATGTACTAAAAGTTTATAAAAAAACTTGGTGCAGATATCTCTCAAAGCTTTTCCTAGAGAAAAGAAATTGCAATGCCGTAAAAATTGCTTGCTAGGTCCGTAAATTTCAGTTAAAGCCTACAAT
>NW_027267159.1:105000-114329 GCF_963676685.1 Mytilus edulis
ACCGGATCAAATAAATCCAAATCATGCACTGTTTGTGAACTGTCATCAAAATGTCAATTTCCTACAATGACAAAAGAAATTACATTGTGTGCATTCCGTCTCTATACATGTTGTCTGTTCAAAGTCCCCACCTAAAAAGGAATAAAAAGACTATCTTTTCGTTATTATAAACCCGTGTCACGTGATGTGGCGCGCGCGCTGTACCTAAAATAAAAGAAAAACTTTCCAAACTAAACATGAAACTTCTCCGGTAACAATAATATAGACCCCATACAGAAACAAACAAACAAACAAACAAACAAACAAACAAACACCCCCCCCCCCCCACCCCCAATTCAATTAATTTTAAAGGGGGAAAGACCCCCTACAATTGCTTTTTTAAAGCAATTGATTTATATTGTAAAAAACCTTTTTAACCATTCTGTTCCGTTAATAAAAAAAAAAAATAATCTCCCCGAGACCCCCTTTTGCCCCCCCCCCCTTTTTTTTTAACCCTCCACTTACAACTGAATGTAGGTTGTGTGCTATCTATCCTATCAACGTAAAACGAACGACAACTCCAGTTTTTTCCATATTATTAGGTCTTTCCACTTTTCTGTGGAAAGCCTATTGTATTTGTTCTGATTATTATTATTATTATTATTTTTTTTTTTTTTTCTTCCGCCAAATTTTGTTCTTGCGATAAATGTTTGTTTCGCAATATGTCGCTTAGATTTTTTTCATATTGTATCGTATAGGTTATGCGCTTTTAAATTTCACCCTGCTAAGCCGAACCATTTTCTTTGTAAGAGTTATCTCCCTATTCACTGTTTGTCATGTGTGTGCATCTCCTTCGTAACAAAATAAGAAAGCGACAAAATTCTTTTTACAAATTGTTCGTTACATCCTCAGGAATTTTTGGCTAATTTGGATCGAAGCGATTCGATGAAATTTTATAGGAGTTATGTACCTTTACGGAATAAATTTGTCGGTATGTTTTTTTAACTCATAAACCGTTAACCGTATAACCCTGGAATGTTTTTATTTGAGTCCCCTGGGTCCTAACTTAGAAAATTAGGTCAAGGTCAAAGGTCAAGGTCATATTTTAGATTTTCATATGTCTTTGATTTCCCTATAATTCTTGAATGGTTATAGATACAGAAAATTTAAGCAGTGAAAAATGTTCAGTACTTCAAGGGGCAACTTTGTTACATTATGACTGTATTGGTTTTACCATTATGTAAGGGACATAACCCCCATTGATGGTTTATAAAAAGCCATTATTAGGCAAAACACTTAAACAAAAGGTCCTTGACCCATAGGGTCTTTTGCAATGACATTGTGAAGCAATGACCTTGACAAAGGTCACAAGGTCAAAGGTCAAGGTCATGTACATATGTGATTTGGGGCACGACTTGAAGAATTTTATGTGTGTTTGCCAACCAACCAACCAACCAACCAACCAACCAACCAATAATGATCAATCAACAAATCATGATCATGATCAATCAACCAATCATGATCATGATTAATCAATCAATCAATCATGTTTCCGTCTCATGTGTTTAATATAGGGTTCAAGATCTCCTTTGTTTCTTTTTCGCTGTTTCAATTGACCCTTTCCAACGTGTTTAACCAACCAACCAACCAACCAACCAACCAACCAACCAACCAACCAACCAATCAATCAATCAATCAATCAATCAATCAATCAATCATGATCAATCAATCATGATCAATCAATCATGTTTCCGTCTCGTCTCGTGTGTTTAATATAGGGTCCAAGATCTTCTTTGTTTCTTTTTCGCTGTTTCAATTGGCCCTATCCAACGTGTTTAACCAACCAACCAACCAACCAACCAACCAACCAACCAACCAACCAATCAATCAATCAATCAATCAATCAATCAATCAATCAATCAATCATGATCAATCAATCAAGTTTCCGTCTCGTCTCGTGTGTTTAATATAGGGTCCAAGATCTTCTTTGTTTCTTTTTCGCTGTTTCAATTGGCCCTATCCAACGTGTTTAACCAACCAACCAACCAACCAACCAACCAACCAACCAACCAACCAATCAATCAATCATGTTTCCGTCTCGTGTGTTTAATATAGGGTCCAAGATCTTTTTTGTTTCTTTTTCGCTGTTTGAATTGGCCCTATCCAACGTGTTTTACCAACCAACCAACTAATCAATAAATCAATCAATCAATCATGATCATGATCAATCAATCATGTTTCATGATCAATCAATCATGTTTCATGAAAAATTGAAATTTAATATTGTTCTTGCGTCACTTCTGAAAAAAAAATCCACATTTACTCTGAAACTACAAATACAATCGACCTCAAAATTTGCAGTCAGCAGGGCATACATGTACTAAAAGTTTGTAAAAAAAATTGGTGCAGATATCTCTCAAAGCTTTTCCTAGAGAAAAAAATTGCAATGCCGTAAAAATTGCTTGCTAGGTCCGTAAATTTCAGTAAAAGCCTACAATAAAATGTCCGCTCCGAGATTGAAATACTAATCTGTGTTACAAACAGGTGCTGAAAAATGTACATTATCAGAAAATAATCAATAAATGTGTTTTAAAGTTACACCGGATCAAATAAATCCAAATCATGCACTGTTTGTGAACTGTCATCAAAATGTCAATTTCCTACAATGACAAAAGAAATTACATTGTGTGCATTCCGTCTCTATACATGTTGTCTGTTCAAAGTCCCCACCTAAAAAGGAATAAAAAGACTATCTTTTCGTTATTATAAACCCGTGTCACGTGATGTGGCGCGCGCGCTGTACCTAAAATAAAAGAAAAACTTTCCAAACTAAACATGAAACTTCTCCGGTAACAATAATATAGACCCCATACAGAAACAAACAAACAAACAAACAAACAAACAAACAAACACCCCCCCCCCCCCACCCCCAATTCAATTAATTTTAAAGGGGGAAAGACCCCCTACAATTGCTTTTTTAAAGCAATTGATTTATATTGTAAAAAACCTTTTTAACCATTCTGTTCCGTTAATAAAAAAAAAAAATAATCTCCCCGAGACCCCCTTTTGCCCCCCCCCCCCTTTTTTTTTAACCCTCCACTTACAACTGAATGTAGGTTGTGTGCTATCTATCCTATCAACGTAAAACGAACGACAACTCCAGTTTTTTCCATATTATTAGGTCTTTCCACTTTTCTGTGGAAAGCCTATTGTATTTGTTCTGATTATTATTATTATTATTATTTTTTTTTTTTTTTCTTCCGCCAAATTTTGTTCTTGCGATAAATGTTTGTTTCGCAATATGTCGCTTAGATTTTTTTCATATTGTATCGTATAGGTTATGCGCTTTTAAATTTCACCCTGCTAAGCCGAACCATTTTCTTTGTAAGAGTTATCTCCCTATTCACTGTTTGTCATGTGTGTGCATCTCCTTCGTAACAAAATAAGAAAGCGACAAAATTCTTTTTACAAATTGTTCGTTACATCCTCAGGAATTTTTGGCTAATTTGGATCGAAGCGATTCGATGAAATTTTATAGGAGTTATGTACCTTTACGGAATAAATTTGTCGGTATGTTTTTTTAACTCATAAACCGTTAACCGTATAACCCTGGAATGTTTTTATTTGAGTCCCCTGGGTCCTAACTTAGAAAATTAGGTCAAGGTCAAAGGTCAAGGTCATATTTTAGATTTTCATATGTCTTTGATTTCCCTATAATTCTTGAATGGTTATAGATACAGAAAATTTAAGCAGTGAAAAATGTTCAGTACTTCAAGGGGCAACTTTGTTACATTATGACTGTATTGGTTTTACCATTATGTAAGGGACATAACCCCCATTGATGGTTTATAAAAAGCCATTATTAGGCAAAACACTTAAACAAAAGGTCCTTGACCCATAGGGTCTTTTGCAATGACATTGTGAAGCAATGACCTTGACAAAGGTCACAAGGTCAAAGGTCAAGGTCATGTACATATGTGATTTGGGGCACGACTTGAAGAATTTTATGTGTGTTTGCCAACCAACCAACCAACCAACCAACCAACCAACCAATAATGATCAATCAACAAATCATGATCATGATCAATCAACCAATCATGATCATGATTAATCAATCAATCAATCATGTTTCCGTCTCATGTGTTTAATATAGGGTTCAAGATCTCCTTTGTTTCTTTTTCGCTGTTTCAATTGACCCTTTCCAACGTGTTTAACCAACCAACCAACCAACCAACCAACCAACCAACCAACCAACCAACCAATCAATCAATCAATCAATCAATCAATCAATCAATCATGATCAATCAATCATGATCAATCAATCATGTTTCCGTCTCGTCTCGTGTGTTTAATATAGGGTCCAAGATCTTCTTTGTTTCTTTTTCGCTGTTTCAATTGGCCCTATCCAACGTGTTTAACCAACCAACCAACCAACCAACCAACCAACCAACCAACCAACCAATCAATCAATCAATCAATCAATCAATCAATCAATCAATCAATCATGATCAATCAATCAAGTTTCCGTCTCGTCTCGTGTGTTTAATATAGGGTCCAAGATCTTCTTTGTTTCTTTTTCGCTGTTTCAATTGGCCCTATCCAACGTGTTTAACCAACCAACCAACCAACCAACCAACCAACCAACCAACCAACCAATCAATCAATCATGTTTCCGTCTCGTGTGTTTAATATAGGGTCCAAGATCTTTTTTGTTTCTTTTTCGCTGTTTGAATTGGCCCTATCCAACGTGTTTTACCAACCAACCAACTAATCAATAAATCAATCAATCAATCATGATCATGATCAATCAATCATGTTTCATGATCAATCAATCATGTTTCATGAAAAATTGAAATTTAATATTGTTCTTGCGTCACTTCTGAAAAAAAAATCCACATTTACTCTGAAACTACAAATACAATCGACCTCAAAATTTGCAGTCAGCAGGGCATACATGTACTAAAAGTTTGTAAAAAAAATTGGTGCAGATATCTCTCAAAGCTTTTCCTAGAGAAAAAAATTGCAATGCCGTAAAAATTGCTTGCTAGGTCCGTAAATTTCAGTAAAAGCCTACAATAAAATGTCCGCTCCGAGATTGAAATACTAATCTGTGTTACAAACAGGTGCTGAAAAATGTACATTATCAGAAAATAATCAATAAATGTGTTTTAAAGTTACACCGGATCAAATAAATCCAAATCATGCACTGTTTGTGAACTGTCATCAAAATGTCAATTTCCTACAATGACAAAAGAAATTACATTGTGTGCATTCCGTCTCTATACATGTTGTCTGTTCAAAGTCCCCACCTAAAAAGGAATAAAAAGACTATCTTTTCGTTATTATAAACCCGTGTCACGTGATGTGGCGCGCGCGCTGTACCTAAAATAAAAGAAAAACTTTCCAAACTAAACATGAAACTTCTCCGGTAACAATAATATAGACCCCATACAGAAACAAACAAACAAACAAACAAACAAACAAACAAACACCCCCCCCCCACCCCCAATTCAATTAATTTTAAAGGGGGAAAGACCCCCTACAATTGCTTTTTTAAAGCAATTGATTTATATTGTAAAAAACCTTTTTAACCATTCTGTTCCGTTAATAAAAAAAAAAAATAATCTCCCCGAGACCCCCTTTTGCCCCCCCCCCCCCCCTTTTTTTTAACCCTCCACTTACAACTGAATGTAGGTTGTGTGCTATCTATCCTATCAACGTAAAACGAACGACAACTCCAGTTTTTTCCATATTATTAGGTCTTTCCACTTTTCTGTGGAAAGCCTATTGTATTTGTTCTGATTATTATTATTATTATTATTTTTTTTTTTTTTTCTTCCGCCAAATTTTGTTCTTGCGATAAATGTTTGTTTCGCAATATGTCGCTTAGATTTTTTTCATATTGTATCGTATAGGTTATGCGCTTTTAAATTTCACCCTGCTAAGCCGAACCATTTTCTTTGTAAGAGTTATCTCCCTATTCACTGTTTGTCATGTGTGTGCATCTCCTTCGTAACAAAATAAGAAAGCGACAAAATTCTTTTTACAAATTGTTCGTTACATCCTCAGGAATTTTTGGCTAATTTGGATCGAAGCGATTCGATGAAATTTTATAGGAGTTATGTACCTTTACGGAATAAATTTGTCGGTATGTTTTTTTAACTCATAAACCGTTAACCGTATAACCCTGGAATGTTTTTATTTGAGTCCCCTGGGTCCTAACTTAGAAAATTAGGTCAAGGTCAAAGGTCAAGGTCATATTTTAGATTTTCATATGTCTTTGATTTCCCTATAATTCTTGAATGGTTATAGATACAGAAAATTTAAGCAGTGAAAAATGTTCAGTACTTCAAGGGGCAACTTTGTTACATTATGACTGTATTGGTTTTACCATTATGTAAGGGACATAACCCCCATTGATGGTTTATAAAAAGCCATTATTAGGCAAAACACTTAAACAAAAGGTCCTTGACCCATAGGGTCTTTTGCAATGACATTGTGAAGCAATGACCTTGACAAAGGTCACAAGGTCAAAGGTCAAGGTCATGTACATATGTGATTTGGGGCACGACTTGAAGAATTTTATGTGTGTTTGCCAACCAACCAACCAACCAACCAACCAACCAACCAATAATGATCAATCAACAAATCATGATCATGATCAATCAACCAATCATGATCATGATTAATCAATCAATCAATCATGTTTCCGTCTCATGTGTTTAATATAGGGTTCAAGATCTCCTTTGTTTCTTTTTCGCTGTTTCAATTGACCCTTTCCAACGTGTTTAACCAACCAACCAACCAACCAACCAACCAACCAACCAACCAACCAACCAACCAATCAATCAATCAATCAATCAATCAATCAATCATGATCAATCAATCATGATCAATCAATCATGTTTCCGTCTCGTCTCGTGTGTTTAATATAGGGTCCAAGATCTTCTTTGTTTCTTTTTCGCTGTTTCAATTGGCCCTATCCAACGTGTTTAACCAACCAACCAACCAACCAACCAACCAACCAACCAACCAATCAATCAATCAATCAATCAATCAATCAATCAATCATGATCAATCAATCAAGTTTCCGTCTCGTCTCGTGTGTTTAATATAGGGTCCAAGATCTTCTTTGTTTCTTTTTCGCTGTTTCAATTGGCCCTATCCAACGTGTTTAACCAACCAACCAACCAACCAACCAACCAACCAACCAACCAACCAATCAATCAATCATGTTTCCGTCTCGTGTGTTTAATATAGGGTCCAAGATCTTTTTTGTTTCTTTTTCGCTGTTTGAATTGGCCCTATCCAACGTGTTTTACCAACCAACCAACTAATCAATAAATCAATCAATCAATCATGATCATGATCAATCAATCATGTTTCATGATCAATCAATCATGTTTCATGAAAAATTGAAATTTAATATTGTTCTTGCGTCACTTCTGAAAAAAAAATCCACATTTACTCTGAAACTACAAATACAATCGACCTCAAAATTTGCAGTCAGCAGGGCATACATGTACTAAAAGTTTGTAAAAAAAATTGGTGCAGATATCTCTCAAAGCTTTTCCTAGAGAAAAAAATTGCAATGCCGTAAAAATTGCTTGCTAGGTCCGTAAATTTCAGTAAAAGCCTACAATAAAATGTCCGCTCCGAGATTGAAATACTAATCTGTGTTACAAACAGGTGCTGAAAAATGTACATTATCAGAAAATAATCAATAAATGTGTTTTAAAGTTACACCGGATCAAATAAATCCAAATCATGCACTGTTTGTGAACTGTCATCAAAATGTCAATTTCCTACAATGACAAAAGAAATTACATTGTGTGCATTCCGTCTCTATACATGTTGTCTGTTCAAAGTCCCCACCTAAAAAGGAATAAAAAGACTATCTTTTCGTTATTATAAACCCGTGTCACGTGATGTGGCGCGCGCGCTGTACCTAAAATAAAAGAAAAACTTTCCAAACTAACATGAAACTTCTCCGGTAACAATAATATAGACCCCATACAGAAACAAACAAACAAACAAACAAACAAACAAACAAACACCCCCCCCCCCCCACCCCCAATTCAATTAATTTTAAAGGGGGAAAGACCCCCTACAATTGCTTTTTTAAAGCAATTGATTTATATTGTAAAAAACCTTTTTAACCATTCTGTTCGTTAATAAAAAAAAAAAATAATCTCCCCGAGACCCCCTTTTGCCCCCCCCCCCCTTTTTTTTAACCCTCCACTTACAACTGAATGTAGGTTGTGTGCTATCTATCCTATCAACGTAAAACGAACGACAACTCCAGTTTTTTCCATATTATTAGGTCTTTCCACTTTTCTGTGGAAAGCCTATTGTATTTGTTCTGATTATTATTATTATTATTATTTTTTTTTTTTTTTTCTTCCGCCAAATTTTGTTCTTGCGATAAATGTTTGTTTCGCAATATGTCGCTTAGATTTTTTTCATATTGTATCGTATAGGTTATGCGCTTTTAAATTTCACCCTGCTAAGCCGAACCATTTTCTTTGTAAGAGTTATCTCCCTATTCACTGTTTGTCATGTGTGTGCATCTCCTTCGTAACAAAATAAGAAAGCGACAAAATTCTTTTTACAAATTGTTCGTTACATCCTCAGGAATTTTTGGCTAATTTGGATCGAAGCGATTCGATGAAATTTTATAGGAGTTATGTACCTTTACGGAATAAATTTGTCGGTATGTTTTTTTAACTCATAAACCGTTAACCGTATAACCCTGGAATGTTTTTATTTGAGTCCCCTGGGTCCTAACTTAGAAAATTAGGTCAAGGTCAAAGGTCAAGGTCATATTTTAGATTTTCATATGTCTTTGATTTCCCTATAATTCTTGAATGGTTATAGATACAGAAAATTTAAGCAGTGAAAAATGTTCAGTACTTCAAGGGGCAACTTTGTTACATTATGACTGTATTGGTTTTACCATTATGTAAGGGGACATAACCCCCATTGATGGTTTATAAAAAGCCATTATTAGGCAAAACACTTAAAACAAAAGGTCCTTGACCCATAGGGTCTTTTGCAATGACATTGTGAAGCAATGACCTTGACAAAGGTCACAAGGTCAAAGGTCAAGGTTCATGTACATATGTGATTTGGGGCACGACTTGAAGAATTTTATGTGTGTTTGCCAACCAACCAACCAACCAACCAACCAACCAACCAATAATGATCAATCAACAAATCATGATCATGATCAATCAACCAATCATGATCATGATTAATCAATCAATCAATCATGTTTCCGTCTCATGTGTTTAATATAGGGTTCAAGATCTCCTTTGTTTCTTTTTCGCTGTTTCAATTGACCCTTTCCA
>NW_027267160.1:0-22717 GCF_963676685.1 Mytilus edulis
CAGCCTGGGTATCATCCCTCGACCCATATCAGCACCTCGACTCCGTATCGGGCTGATATGGGGGTCTCGGGATGATACCCAGGCTGATATGGAAAAGGCCATGTATTAATCTCTATATATA
The DNA here is from genome assembly GCF_963676685.1 of Mytilus edulis. Taxonomy (NCBI): domain Eukaryota; kingdom Metazoa; phylum Mollusca; class Bivalvia; order Mytilida; family Mytilidae; genus Mytilus; species Mytilus edulis. The sequence goes on from NW_027267160.1 coordinate 122, forward strand.
TAACGACATAATATTTTCATATTATTAATTTGTGTTTACAAAATATTTTTTTTAAGGAGTATCCATTGAAAAAATGATTTTTTTAAAACAAGTGATACGTAATGTTATTTTGCACTAGATAATGTCCCAATTTTCATAGATCGGTTAAAAACCCAAAAATAATTTGCATAATGGAAATTTAGGTGATAGCAATTATACGTTGGAATGATGTAAAAATTATGAAAATAAGCTGAAGATGTAGAAAGTTCGACAAGTTTTTAAATCGTGAACTTTTGGTTAATTTTACCGCGATGATGTATGAAATGCACTATATATGTCATCGTTAATATTTTGAGAAAAATGAAACCAATAAGACGTCGTGCGTGACATGACTTCTTTGTACGCCCTAAGCCCGTCTGGTAACAAAAATAATTCTGATATTTGATTCGATTAACAGCTATAATTGTTGACATTCACAGCATATGTATGCATTGTAGAAGTACACTGGGTTTATGTTACGACATTGAAAAAAAAAACACATTCTGAGCACCTGTTACACAGTACTGTTTTTGTAAGTACCGTGTTATACTGTGTGGTTGTTTATAAAATATAATTAATACAATTAACTAGAAAGGTCGCAGACTATTTCAAATATAGATTTTTAGACTTGTTATACTCTGTATATATGTTTACATCATATGTTTCACATGTATTTTAATTAAGAATTCGCATTTCTTGTATGAACTGAGAGGAACGAATGAAGAATTTAGGTCTGATAAGTCCATACTCTAATGTACATTTCCAAGTTTTCCTTTATTCCACAAAGTTACCACCAGGTATTAACTGACATGTGGAAGTCATCCCCAAAGCCGCTTACATCATACTTTCCTTTCATACTAAACCCATCTCTCGAGACGAAACCTGAATAGTTCACACCATGAGCACCATGGTAGCGTTTTACAAAATCTATTTTTCCAGTTATTGGATCAAACTTTCCTTTGATGGAGAATGTTCCGATTTCGTCATCTCCATTTCCTTCAACTGAATCAGCCTCGAACTGAAGATTAATTGAAAACACGTGTCTATCTCTATACTGCATGTAATAACCAAATCCAATGTCCTGACTTTGCTTCGATATAAGACTGAAATAGAAATATTTGATCATGATCTACATTTGTATTCATAGATTATCGTTGATCTTCTCAATGAGATTGTTTTTCTCGCTTGAGCCGGAACGGCAAAAGCGAGAAAAGTAATCGAGTTGAGATGACCATGGCAATGATAATCTGTTTATTGCTATTTTACATATAACGGTCAATTTCATGTCAATTTCATTAGCAACGCCATGTGCCTCCTTAGTTTCTAGCGATAAATATATATAATCGGGTTTTCTACACATTGATATCATAAAATATCAGCCGCGAGCCACAATGTGAACCTTTTTGGCGAGTGAGAGCAGCGAACGAGTTAAAAAGTTTCACGTTGTCAACTTGTGTCGAGCGGCTGTTATCTAATCGAAGAAAACCCGATTATCTATACTTATCGCTAGAAACTAAGGAGGTACGTTTATCGTTCTATTTCTGGTCTTTTCCTTCTTCCTAAGACAATTATAAAATTTTCGCTTGACGAAAGCCAGCTTGATAACGTCTCCTCTCGCATTGTGACTCGCTGATAATGCCTGGTCTCGTTTTGAAGCCTTGATACGAGAACTACGGAGCGACAAGGCAGGGTGATATAAGCGTTAGGGAAGGACGTTAATTTTCCATCTCAAGCGAGTAGCATGATATGAAAAATTATCACCAAAAAAAAAGATCAAAGGAAAAACGCACAATATATTAGTATAATTTAATTAAAAATATTGCATAACAACGTCCTTAGACTTGTTGACATTAGTGTTTAACGTCTGAGATAAATGTTTTTCTATTTTTCATGATTTTTTTGCAAATATAAAATAGTTGATGCATCGTTTTGATCATGGCATTGTTCATCCTCAATTGAACTGTTATTTTGAATATCCCTTGAAATCTCTTTATCTCATTTATAAAAATTATGACCATTTAACTAATTTTTTTAATAGTTATTCAGTAGTTACTTATCAAATATTTGCAACTGACATTAATTAACGTTCAATACATAAAAACGACATCAGTGGTTTCGTTTGAGCGTGGACGCTTCGAATGCCAGCTCATAATCCCAGAATGGAGCTCATATGTATGTATTGCTTCATCGCTTATCATGCGTCATTAATGAGTTGGAGAAAAGACTTGTCGGCTAGGGGTCAAAATATTGTGTACGAGTAGAGTGACATGATTTCATACAATCTGTTACCTTGTGAACTAGCATGTTAAACATCCGTTTTAGAATATCTGCCTAGAATGCAATGATTTATTAACCAGACTTAAGTTTTCGTCCTGAATATGCATTTAATTTGACACTGGATGTTCAACAGCCGTCCATTATCATCTTCCAGTGGAAGCCTTAAGTTTCTCCTCTTCCTTCTATACATAATTGGAACTGACCAAACGTAAATGCCATTGGATGTTTACCTAATCTGTTAATTTCCTGAATTTGCATGAAATCAATTGGCATCAGAAGTTAAGCAAGCAACAATTATTTTCTCATAGAATTCTCTGTCAATAAACATGATAAGATACATTATTCATTTTTACTGTGGAAATGTGTAATGAAATTGTTAACCACACCAGCAAATCTATAATCATGTAAAAGAAATTTGAGGTTTAAAATGGAACAAATTATATCTATGACCTCAGCACAATCTTTCATCGCAGAGAAGCATCTGACTAAGTTGTATAACATTCTTGTTAGGAAATATGATTTTTGTTCACTTACCATTTTCTATGTTCTATTGTCATACTCTATAAAAGCATCCTTCAAATTTCTCAACTGCTTCTTAATACACTCAAGCTTCTATAATATTGCTGTAAAATGATAAACAGTTATTTAATATTTTTAAGTTTGTTTTCTTAGCACATTTTGAATTTCAGAGAGTAAAAGTAAATCGTAAAATTCTTACATCAGAAAAAGTATCCATCAATTTATGTAAAGGGTGAACGTGTATCATGGTATGTTTTTCATGTTCTACAAAATAGGTTGCATAAATTATATATATTCCTATTTAAATTAAATATTCATATTTAAATTAAATATTCATATTTCTGTGATTTTGATGCCTTTTTACCATATGTTTACTGGAGTATTTTATTTTATATTAATGTTTGAACTTTCTTTTTATTATCTTGGAGGGGTAACAAAAATTAAATGGAAGCTCAAAAGTCTGTGTTGTTCATTATTCGGTTTGAATAGCATAAGTTGAATGGGCTTGCATGTACACAAAATGAAAGTATAACTTTGCTCGTCACCGGACGGATAAATATATAAAACTATTTTTAGATTCCTATTCATAGAAAAATTATATTATGCGTTTGGTTCAATACGCAGCAAAATAATACGTTATGTAAACATTCACGTAATAACGGTAAATATTACAATTCTGGTAAATACTGCATGAGCATTTCATTTCTCTTGTCTGTATATTGTTTGTCAAAGAATATGTATATGCCAGTTAAACAACAAAAGAACGACAACTCTAAATAGAAACGAACAATTTTAAAGAAATCCGTTGTTTTTGACACTTTTACAAAATAGTACAAGTTTTCGTAACAAATAAAACGTGTTTATTTACCTTAAAATTTTCTAGCTTCACCCTTCGTATACTAAATCAAACCATAATCATAGAGGATTTCCGCATTATTTGTGTAAACATGTTTGTTTAAGAGCGGTGATAGGACAAATTAAAGTACTATAAAAGTATGAACATCGGAGTCAACATGAGTGGTGTTGAGTGCAAACTAAAGTAAACATACCTGCACACAATTTTATTTGAATTGGTATTGTAAACTCTCGTTCTGATAAAGTGTAGAATGGTAAACATTCCAGTGAAAGACTAGTTGATAATTCAAAGCGCAAAGTCGTCACAGCAAAAAATTGAAATAGTCTTTCAAGTTCAAGACATCATAATTGAGGAAAAAACACACCTCAAACAAGGGTATTCTAAAGAGAGGCGAAATATACCAAAAGGACATTCAAACTCAAAAGCGGAAAATAAAAACACAATGTAAGAACGGCTACGCCATGGATAAAAAAGAAAAAGACAATAAACAGACAAACACAACGTAGAAAACTCAGTAAGGCCTAAGGGCTGAGCTACACGAACTCAACAAAAACTGGGGATGATCCCAGACACTCCTGAAGTGTTTACAGATCCTGCTCCACATGTGGCACTTCGTCGTATTGCTCAGGTTAGTATAAAAATCCAATAAGAAGTCTCTATAATTCGGTAGGTAACATTCGGTAAAAGGGGGGCTGCATGGTTTGTACATGCAAATCAAGGGTATTTTATTCAAATGATTTGCACCACGTGACTTTGTCCCCTTTGATCAAATTACCTCCCTTCATTATCATCTGTGAAACGGTTATTCCGTAACGGTCAACCAATTTGTGAGATGGCGTCCGTAAAATTTACGAAGGGATGATTTCTACTTCACCACTTGGAGCTCTTTGGTTTAATAGATTCCTTGTGAGCAGCAAGATATTCACAAACAGTTTGCCTTTATATAAGACAAAAACTGCGATTGTTACATGTATGCGTTCGGTATTGACCAAAGATTGGTGACTTCACTGCACAAGGCATATGATTTCACATCCAAATCCGGAAGGACGTGGCTTTGTATTTATTCATCTTACTGCCTTATGGACACTCTCTCAGCTTGTGGTTGTTTCATTGAATGTGAAATGAACATAATATCAGATAAAGTCCTGTAATGATTATTACATACGTATCTTGAATAAAAACATGCACAAACCCTATATGTTTGTATGTTGTTCTAGTTTTGTGTTGTCTCACCACTGTCCCCCGGTTAGGAGGATGGTTTAGCGCCATTTAACTAGTTGAACCCCGCCAAATTCTGTATGTGCATGTCCCAAGTCAGTTACCCTTAATTCCGTCAGTGGTTCATAGCCAGAATTTAGTAGTGCTTTTGCTAATTAATATTCATAATATGTAAATGAGAATAGACCACTTTCGAGTTCATCCGTCACCGGAAAAAACTCGTCAATTATACGCGCCTTTATCATCGTCATTTGTGCGTTTGGGGGCGTCGTCACTTCCTTCCAATGTTGAGCGAGTGGTTGGAAAACTATAATTCTATATTGTACGAATTATTCGGCAAATTGAATTCTCAAAATTGACAATCAACACTGCTGTCATTAGGGAAATGTCAGTAAGTACCTACAGAGCAAACCATTATTTCTAGTTTATCCTGCACAAAGACGATCACTAAGACGCTTGATGAACGTAAATAGTGCAGGGATACAGGCGAGCCCCTCTATCTGGTAAATGACGTCATAAAGGCGTGTATAATTGACGAGTTTTTGCCGGTGACGGATGAACTCGAAAGTGGTCTATTGTACCACGTGATAAAAGTTTGAACTGGACTGGCTTGATATCACTAAAATCTTTAAAATACGGATATTATAAGTTGCCCGTCACAGAGTCCTTATTTACAATCACTGTGATATTTACGTAAAGTTGTCAGGCGGTCAAAATCAAAACAATGCACGCGAATTTAGTGAATATATCATGTTTTCGTGAGTTTATTCTTCTTGAAATAGGGGCATTTTAACTTAACGTAGGAACCTAGAGTTCAACGACTACACATACAAGGTTTGGACTTGCTTATTCTTTGGACATTCAAGTTCCAAATTTCATCCCGGCAAACTGTTTTTCTAATGACCTTGCAAGCAAATTTTCAACACGAAGTTTGCAAATTTGACGTTTCAGCCATTTAAGCCTGTATTTTACACTGCAATGTTAAAAGACTCAGTCTCGCTTCGATTTTTAAAATAGCTCAGGAACCTTGATTTTTGAAACAACAGTCATTATGTTTCGTTTAAATGGTGTATATTGTTGTGTACACTTATTTTCTGCCCCGGCAACCTGTCTATCACTTAAATTAAAATTAAAACAGACATTTTTTTAAATTCCCTATCATTTTAATATAATTTCCGTGACCCGTATCCGATTTCTTTAGTATAAATTAAATATTCAAATAAGCAAAGTGGCGTTGATTTCTGGATATGTGTCATTTGTGTTGCATGTTGCCTGGTTTTTTTTTTTTTGTTCATTATTTTGTGCAAAAATTAGGTCGTTATAAGTTTTCACGTTTGAATTGTTTTATATTTGTCATTCCATGGCCTTTTATACATGTACCTGCCATACGGTATTGGCTTTGCATTGTTTAAGGCCGTGTGGTGAGCTGTAGATGTTAGTTGCTCTGTCCTATAGTCTATCGGGGATAGTGGCCTCATTGGCAATTGTACCAGATCTTATTTTCACATGAACCCTGCTATGTTATAGATCTGATTTGTAATATTCTAGCTCACACGGTACTAGTATGCATAAGGACATTTGCACTCCATGTTAACCTGTCATGTGTTTTCCCGCTATGTTCTACCTGTGGTAATATATCTATGCAATTGTATACCGAAAAAACATCATGTTAAATGTCAGTTTTCTCTGGTCCCGAAAATAATCTTTAAATACAGCTTTATGTTATTTTTCCTTATGTTGTTTAAATATATAGCTTTTAACAGTTATTTGGTTTTGCCCCATTATTGTTCATCTCGTAAATGTATGTGTTTTTATTCTACTGGGATCATCAACATATATGTTAATATTTTATATTTTACTTTTGTTTTGTCTTTTGCATAAAGAAAAGACATTTATCCGCCAGTGAGAAATCGTAAAAAATATCTACAATGAGTTGACAAACCTGCAAAACTTTGCCGGCAGAATTCATCGTCAATCTGCCCGTATATATCATCGATTACATTTTTGAATTTCCAACAAAGAAAGATTACGGTACAGTCATTAGATTCTCTTTTCTCATTTAAATTATGTAATAAAAATCAAGGTAAATTCTTTTCCTCCATACAACAGATTTGATTCGCCATATCATATTTGAATACATGAGACTCGACAGTTCACCTTTTTATAATCCGTGAAATTGATCAAATGCAGGTAAGTGTAAATGCTAATCTAGTAAAGGCATTTAATTCGTTTAAAATATAAATATGATACAATCTTTTTTAATAATTTCATAAAGACGTTCTTTAGCAGGCCTTCAAAATCAATATGTTTAAATGCCTCAATTGTTCCGGAGTATTTATACATAGTCGCACCGGCAGTGTCGCCAAGACAACATGACGCTTTGAGCAGTGGACGGTGTGTTATGATTTTAATTGTAAATTGAGCAACTGTGAAATATAAAAACGGCTAACGAGTGATTAAATGTTGGAATAATGTCTGAGGTAGGAAAAGTTTTCAGTTTTTAACACTTTTGGTGTAAAATTATATTCTAACTTCTCAAATAAATCTTAACTTTTAAATAAAGATATTATAAAGTGTTTTATACTAACTGTGACTTGCTACACATAACACATCTTTATTTATAATACCTGTGTAATTCAAAAAGAAAATGTTATGTTAAATTGCTAGGTCTTATACATTTCAAGCATAAACTATCATTAGAGTGAGCCATGTATTGATTTGTAGCTATATGCAATATATAGAATGTATATATGCCTATTATTCTTGAAGCCCATTAACGTGTAAGCTCAATTATTGGGTATTACATCTATGGCTCAATTATCACGTTTATTACTACTGTTAAAAAGCCTTCGTATATGGAAGTTGACAATGCATTTTGTTTGTTGTAACATTATCCAGATGCCTAACCAACCCCAAATTCGTAAGTTTTCGTATAACAAGGGTTGTTATAGAGAAAAGAGAAAGTGGAACTAACTTTGTTAAAAATTAAAATGCCCCCTCCCTCCCCTCTTTCTCAATTTAAACGCTTCCGTTTTACACGTTTGTCGCAGAGAGACAAAACAAATTTTGAACTAACTTCGTTTGTTCAATTTATATTATGTTGGGTTAATGTCTTTGACCTCTGATTTGTCAGTAGAATAGATGAATGTTAACACATTGAATAATGTTCTGGTCACCTAGTATGCATGGTATGTAAATTGATGCCCCTTTTATAGTCTAATAAGTATTGTTATAATGACTTGTTCTTAAACTTTTTAAGCTCGTACGAAGAAAAACAAAACATAAATTGAAAAAAGACGAAATGTACTGTATCTCCTATAGTTAAAAGGAGAACAATGTCTGGAATTATGTGTAGTGAGAGGAAGAGTCTGGGAAATGAATTAAAGATAAAAGAATTCATGGACTGTCTGTCAATTTTAATTGACCTACATGCTCATACCTAAAAAAATATTATCATAACGAATCAAGCTTAATATGCTTTGCACTCTGATTTCAACACATTCATACAATCACAAGCCTTCATTTGAACCGATGGGGCTGGGAAAGGGGGAAGAACATTTCCCTTCTAACCGATAGCCTCTTTTGTTCCGTTACTTAGATTTGATATACAGGTATACCATTAACTTAAAGTTTTTTTTTTTTTTTAAATTAATACACATGTACACAATACACATAATAAATGCATGACCAAGAAGAACTGTGCTGATTTAAATGCATTTTAATTTTTATCTTAAATCTGATAATCTTGAGATTTAACGATTAATGAGTTTAAATAAGTTTAATGCTACCAAATAACAATACACAAATATATTTAATCAAATTAAATAATATTTTGTCCATACATGTATAAAAAATTAACCTAATGAGGAGATTTGTTCACCTTAATTCAATTTTCAATATATATAAAATTGAGAATGGAAATGGGGAATGTGTCAAAGAGACAACAACCCGGCCATAGAAAAAAAAACAACAACAGAAGGTCACCAACAGGTCTTCAATGTAGCGAGAAATTCCCGCACCCGGAGGCGTCCTTCAGCTGGCCCCTAAACAAATATATACTAGTTCAGTGATAATGAACGCCATACTAATTTCCAAATTGTACACAAGAAACTAAAATTAATATATTTATTTAAAAAGCGAATGCTCCTTTTTTGTTGACCGAAGTACATTGTGTATATCTTCGGAAATCTTAAAGCAGACACAACTTCTCGTATTTTCTTCACTCTTTCTTAAAACGATAATTCAATGCATTGTCCCAAGGAAAACAATACAACGGGGAATATTAATGGAGCAAGAACGTCGTACACTCCCGGAGCATATAAGTTAGTATATTCTTTTAATGACTAAGTATGCCGTGAACCCTCAAACCATAATTTTTTACATTAAAAGGCTGTTTTATACTTGTACAAAAGGCTCGATAATGGAGATCATAAGTAAATTTACTTGATCAATCAAGTTTTGTTCCAAATATTTACCGATCTATTCAAAGTTCATTTCAGATCAAATAGGCACTGACGCTTTGTTTACAGTATAATTTATACGAACAACCCTCAAGTTTTTATTTATAAAAAGGTCATAAATTCAGAACATACTTAATTATAGACAGTTATTTTCACAAATGTTAATGTAGTTATAATGTAAAGCATGCGAACACTACAGAATCATATCCATGCATCGAAGATTTATAAAGATTTAACACTTTTTTCTGAATGTTGGATTGAGTGGTTTATCAACTAAAAAGTGCAGTCTTGACAAAATAGTGTTTACAATTAGTTGGTAAAATGTACTACCACCGAAAGATGGCTCTTGAACTGACACAATGTTCTACTATACTATAACTCCATTCGTTTTTGATGCGTTTTGTTATTTGATTTTGCCATGTGATTATGGACTTTCCGAATTGATTTTCCTCTGAGTTCAGTATTTTTGTGATTTTACTTTCTACTATACTGTACCGATTTATATATATATAGAAGTGCCTAGAAAATCAACCTAACGATGTTAGAGTAGATTTGATTCGTAATATATATAGTCGTATTGTGGCTCCTCGGGGAAAAGGGGGCCTTGCGGTTTTTCTGTATTCTGTTAGGTTTTTTTTCTGTTTGTTCTCAGACAATTATACCATAGACTAACGATAAAACTGTTACTTTGCTAGCTATAAGTGTGTCAAATGTGGAATGTTCCTCACTTATTTGAATGTACCGTTTTATTTTTGGATAAAATAAAATTTCCTCTACGAACGTTACCCGCATACTACTTAAGAACTGAGCCTTTGAAGGTTAAAAGTAGTGCGTCTTCTGTTAAAAGTAGTGTGTAAGTAGTGTGTCTTCTGTTGAAAGTTGTGTGTCTTCTGTTAAAAGTAGTGTGTCTTCTGTTAAAAGTACTTGTATGAGTCTCTTTGTTATTTGTTTTTGGATTTTCAGTGACCAAGTAGTCAAACTACTGTATCACTAGCATGTAAGCATTGAGAATGTGAGTTCGAATACCCCATATGGCAGGTTTGCTTGACTCCAATCTATATTGACTAGGATTGTTAGTTTTCTTTTCCTACCGAAGGTCGATAGGTGTCTCCGAATGTAAAATACAGAATCACTAGCATTTCAACTTTGAGATTGTGAGTTCGAATACTGCACATGGCAGGTGTGTTTGACTAAAATCTAAATTGACTAGGATTGTTACTTTTCCTACCGAAAATTGGTAGTTCTTTCCGGTCATCCCAGCTTCCTTCATAAATAAAAACACAAACCAATCAATCAACCAATCAATCAATCAATCAATCAATTAATAATAGTTATGTATCTATTTGAACATAGAGGCACATTACACAGTTAACAATACAATAACCGTTTGAAATCACAATATTATGACAAACTTTACTGTCATTGAAAACACATTGCTTAAATCAATCAAATGTCAGGCCTGGGTAAACCAAATGGAAGTCCATTGGAATATATTTTTTTATTTCTGACATAGCACTGTTATCTCGTAGACAAGAACAAGGGCTTTGCGCTTATTTTTCTTTGCTTTGTTTATAAACACACGGCATACTCTTTTATGCCAACTTTTACATAGTGCCTTATAGTGATTAGTGATAATGCTTTTGAATGCCTCATTACCTTGCATACTTAACTGCTCTTATAGAAAAAGGAAAAGGGTGGCCGAAGAGCAAGGTCAAGGTCAAGCAGTTCAAGCTCGTCAAGTGATGATGAAAACAAAAAACTTACGAAAGATGAAAGAAGGGAAAAGAAGTTAAAGAAGAAAAACGAAAGAAAACACTCAAGATCTAGCAGCTCGAGTTCCTCTAGTTCAGATGACGAACGCAAAAAGCTTTCGAAAGAAGAAAGAAATAAGAAGAAAAAAGATAAAACAGCGACGGACAAGAAACAAAAGGAATCTGATAGAAAACAGGGAAAACCCAAAAAGGAGTTGAAGAAGAAAAAGGAACGAAAACGATCAAGGTCAAGTTCAAGCAGTTCGAGTTCATCTAGCTCGTCCAGTTCAGACGACGAAAACAAAAAGGAAAAAAGAAAGAGTGGAAAAAAAGATAAGAAAGCGACGAAAAACAAACAAAAGGAAAAAGACAAAAAAGATTTAAAGAAGAAAAGAGAAAGAAAACGATCAAGGTCAAGCAGTTCGAGTTCATCCAGTTCGTCCAGTACAGACGACGAAAAGAAAAAAGAAGGAAAACAGAAAAGAAAAAAAGATAAGAAAGCGATGAAAAACAAACAGGGGAAAACCAAAAATGATAAGAATGCGAAAGCAACAGCAACGTCCAAAAAGGTAGACTTGAAATGCAGTGTGCAGTTGTACAGGGATCACAGACACTACTTTGAATTTGGATAATGCACTAATACACCTTTCAATGCTTGGTAATTTTTGGTAACAAATTAATCATGCGCGATCAATACAGACCTGTATTTATATATGGTGCTATGCAATTTTCTTTGCAGTATATATTTTTGACTACTTCCTTTCTATGCTTTGCAAGACTTTGGCATTTGACTAGTTGCTCTCTATGCTTTGCAACGCTTTGTCATTTGACTAGTTGCTTTCTAAGCTTTGTAACGCTTTGTCATTTGACTAGTTGCTTTCTATGCTTTGTAAGGCTTTGTTATATGACTATCTGCTTTATATGCTTTGCAATGCTTTGCTATTTCGCACGTGCTGTATATTACTGCTGATTTGACTCGCTATGGTAATAAATATATTATTGAAAATTTTCACCTAGTTTTTTATGCCCCACCTACGATAGTAGAGGGGCATTATGTTTTCTGGTCTGTGCGTCCGTTCGTCCGTCCGTCTGTTCGTTCGTCCGTTCGTCCGTCTGTACCGCTTCAGGTTAAAGTTTTTGGTCAAGGTAGTTTTTGATGAAATTGAAGTCCAATCGACTTCAAACTTAGTATACATGTTCCCTATGATATGATCTTTCTAATTTTAATGCCAAATTAGAGGGTTTACCACAATTTCACGGTCCACTGAACATAGAAAATGATAGTGCAAGTGGGGCATTCGTGTACTGGGGACACATTCTTGTTTCTATCTTAATCGAATGCACAGAACTTTATAATCATTTTACTCAAAACATAGAGACAGAAAGACGAATAAGAATATACGCATATATATACATATAGAAAACAGATACGAACCGAAATATAAGTTTGTGTATATACCGACCAACAATTTTTGTCTGGCTGTAGCAGGATTATTCTTTTTCATATTTTGAAAATTATTTTAAATACTTCATAACAATAAATTGATAATGGAAACGAGGAATACTTCAAAGAGACAACAACCAGACGAAAGAATAGAAAACATCCCATAGCCACCAATGGATCATCAATGGAGCGCGAAAATCCCGCACCCGGAAGCGGGCTTTTGCTTGCCCAATAAAAAATAATGTAAAGAGCTGAATATAACATTTTCAATTGAAAGATTGCATGGGTCCTAGGTATATCGTTTATATTTTAAGACATATGTCAATAGAAAAAAGTGAATGTCATTTTTTTTTTAATTTGAAAATGTAGACTTAAATATCCTGCTTATATGTTAACATGGTCGTTAAACATACCTGAATAATTTAATCAGGTATAATTTGAACAGATCAAGTTCATTCTCGAATATCATCAGATCACATCAATTAGTGAACATTGAACATGTAAACTAACTGTTAATAAAGATTGAAAGGATTTGAAATATTCAATTTTAAAATTTTCAATTTTAACGGCAGTCGGGTTTAGTCTGGTTCAAAAACTAGCTTTTTTTTTATTATTACATTATACTTTTAAACTTTTTTTCTCTCACACATTAAGTCTATGAAAATGAAATATTCTTAGACATTCGTACTTGATACTCTATTGTTAAGTTATCACTATTGTTTGTAGTTAGTTGAATTGCAGCCTCATTTGGGTCTATTTTATTAGGATTTTTGTGTTAGCAGTTTATACTTAGTACAAGTGACTGCATGTGCATTTAAGATTAATTTTTATCAATACATAGATAACTCGGGTTCAATGAGCATATTGTCCAAACATTAGAAAATCAGAGATTATAAACTAAAATAGAAAAAGAAATCAAAAATAAACAAATGGAAAAAAAAAGAAGGTAAAATGTCTCGAAAATGGGCCGAAGTATGATATTGAGTGTTTTTCATTCCAAGCCATATGAAATGACAAAAGTTTCAAGTAGAATGTTAACATATTTTAATAAGATAACTTTATTTTTTCGTGAACGTAGATGATGTATCATTTCAGTGATGCTACTTTCAACGTAAGACACACATTTTTATATGGCATGCATTTTTGAAACATTACCATTGAGGGGGGGGGGGGGGGGGGGGGGGAGACCGCCCCCTTTTGGTCATAATTTGTGTTTAAGTTAATTTTTCCGAACTGCGACAAACCCATCCCCGACTTTTAAGGAACAATTTTTCTATTGTCCACTCATGCCTTCCTTTGTTTTTATTCAAATATCCGCTACTGGATACACGAAAACAACATAATTATACAGGTATATATTTGTTTACATGTATCTAATTCGTTTTCTATTTTGACTACAATTGTGGTAACTTTGGCGTAACTTATTTTTAATATTGCGTGACTATTATATTTATTATTTCATTGAGTGATTTCAATTTGATTACATAATTTAAAGTTTTTAACATTTCAAATTATGTATTTGAATAGAAATATAGATCTGTTTTCTAATTAATTATTAAATAATACTTATTTTTCATTCTAAGGTTCTACTTCGCATAATACTCGACGGATACCAAAGTAAAAACCGTGATAACTATTTATTTATTATTCAATTTTATAGAAATTTTAAGAGGTAATAATTGTGCAACAAAAGCATGCAATTAAAAAGGAAAGAAGGTATACATTTGGCACAACATTGCAATACCAAAGTGAAAGTGGAATTAAACATATATCGATTAATTTAAAAATGAATGTGCAAGAATATATATATGCCAATAATCTGTTTTCTTTTAATATATTGCACTAATACAGTGAACACAACTTTATCAGATAAGTGTGTATCATTTGGTTTGTTGAAATTATCAAATGACTGCTTGACGGAAACCATATTTACATTTGGAAAAAAACCCCACTAAAACAAACTTCAATGAAGCTATGATAGACAACCATCACTACAACGAACTACCAAGTGGTTGTGGTTGGTCCTTATCTCTTCATCAGACTGCAGCGTAGCTTTGATTGAAACTCATCGCTGCAACGAACACCAAAGTGGCTATGATTAACCATCATCACTACATTAAACTACAAAGTAGCTCTGATTGACCTATAGCTACAACGAACAACAATATGGCTTTGACTGATTCCATCGCTACAACGACCAATATTGACCCCATCGCTACAACAAACTACACAATTGCTCATTGTTGAAGGCCGTACGGTGACCTATATTTGTTAATGTCTGTGTTATTGTGGTTTCTTGTAGACTAAGAGAGTTGTCTCATTGGCAATCATACCACATCTTCTCTTTTATTCATACAAAGTAGTTATATATGACCCTTATCGCTTAAAAAAAATCCGACTAAGTGGCTATGATTAAACATCATCGCGTCAACGAACAACGAAGTAGCTATGATTGACCCTCCTCGCTAAAACAAACTACAAAGTAGCTGTGATTGGTCGTTATCTCTATACAGACTGTAATATATTTGAAGGCCGTACATTGACCTATAATGATTTACTTTTATAAATTGTTATTTGGATCGAGAGTCGTCTCTATGGCACTTATACCGCATCTTCCTATATCTATGTAATATAGCTGTGATGGACCCTCATCGCTTTAACAAAATACAATATAGCTATATGATTGACCCTCGTCGCTTTAACAAACTACAATGTAGTTGTGATGGACCCTCATCGCTTTAACAAACTACAATATAGCTATGATTGACCCCCATCGCTTTAACAAACTACAATATAGCTGTGATTAACCCTGATCGCTTAAAAAACTAAAAAGTAGCTACGATTGACCCTAATCGCTTAAGCAAAATGCAAAGTAGCTACAATTGACCATCATCACTTAAACAAACTACAATATAGCTGTTATTGATCCTCGTTGCTTAAACAAACTACGAAGTAGCTATGATTGATCCTCGTCGCTTAAACAAATTACAATATAGCTGTGATTGACCCCCATCGCTTTAACAAACTACAATATAGCTATGATTGACCCCCATCACTTTAACAAACTACAATATAGCTATGATTGACCCTCGTCGCTTTAACAAACTACAATGTAGTTGTGATGGACCCTCATCGCTTTAACAAACTTCAATATAGCTATGATTGACCCCCATCGCTTTAACAAACTACAATATAGCTGGGATTAACCCTGATCGCTTAAAAAACTAAAAAGTAGCTACGATTGACCCTAATCGCTTAAGCAAAATGCAAAGTAGCTACAATTGACCATCATCACTTAAACAAACTACAATATAGCTGTTATTGGTCCTCGTCGCTTAAACAAACTACGAAGTAGCTATGATTGATCCTCGTCGCTTAAACAAACTAAGATATAGCTGTGATTGACCCCCATCGCTTTAACAAACTACAATATAGCTATGATTGACCCCCATCACTTTAACAAACTACAAGATAGATGTGATTAACCCTGATCGCTTAAAAAACTAAAAAGTAGCTACGATTGACCCTAATCGCTTAAACAAACTGCAAAGTAGCTACAATTGACCATCATCACTTAAACAAACTACAATATATCTGTTATTGAACTTCATCGTTGTAACAAACTACAATATAGCTGTGATTTACCCTCATGGCTTAAACAAACTACTGTTACAATATAGATGTGATCTACCCTCATCACTTAAACAAACTACAATAAAGCTACGATTGACCCTCGTCGCTTCAACAAACTTCAATATACATGTAGCTACGATTGACCCTCCTCGCTTAAACAAACTTCTTAATTTACGTTTTTTGATTGAGTAAAGCCTGCCAATTGATATTTTATCGTGTGTTTTTCTATGTTGTGATGTTATGCTATTGTTTCAGAAAAAAGAGAGAAGGTTTGGTACCATTAAAACGTTTAATCCCGCTGCAAATGTTTGCCCCTGTCCTAAGTCAGGAATCTGATGTACAGTAGTTGTCGTTTGTTTATGTAATTTATACGTGTTATTCGTTTCTCGTTTTTATATATAGATTAGACCGTTGGTTTTCACGTTTGAATGGTTTTACACTAGTAATTGTGGGGCCCTTTATAGCTTGTTGTTCGATGTGAGCCAAGGCTCCGTGTTGAAGGCCGTACATTGACTTATAATGGTTTACTTTTATAAATTGTTATTTGGATGGAGAGTTGTCTCATTTGCACTCACACCACATCTTCCTATATCTATATACAATATAGCTACAATTGACCCTCATCGCTTTAACAAACTACAATATAGCTACGATTGTCCCTCATCGCTTAAACAAACAATAAAGTAGCTTTGATTTTCCCTCATCGCTCAAAAAAACTACAAAGTAGCTCTGATTTTCCCTCATCGCTTAAGGATGTCTGCTTGTCATGTTTTGGAATTTTTGTCCGATTTTCTGAATCCTCTGGTTTTATCCATTTGAATGCCTTAAAAAGTTTTCCCCATGAACCCCCATTTTTCTTTTTATAAAGATTTTACATGTATAATAATAAGTCATTTGTAAAAGTCTTATAAACTTTTATTTATTTTTTAATAGTATTTGAGATTTTTAACTGGTCAATGATAAAACTATGAAAAATCAAGAGAGAACATTTCCCCGCCAAAATTCCGATGGCTAATATCTCGAAAACAAGCACATTTACCCCTATATTTTTTTTTTGCATTTTTGATTCCTCAATTTATTCCCTATCAATACTTACTAGTTTTATGAAAAGTTATTTATTTTGAAACTGAGCAGCGAACATCCTTAAACAAACTACAAATGACTCTCATCGCTTAAACAAACCACCATATAGCTTTGATTGACCCTGGTCGCTTAAACAAACTGCAATATAGCTGTGATTGACCCTCGTCGTTTAAATAAACTACTATATAGCTGTGATTGACCCCAATCGCTTAAACGAACTATAATATAGCTGTGATTGACCCCCATCAATTAACTTGCGTGTTTAAATGCTATAATACCCTTCTTCAATCGTTTCATACCGGAATCAATTTTCAAAATATTTTTCTTACACATTTACAAACTCGTTAGGTCCAGGAAATTGACATTGATCGTTGTCGATATCGTGTAATATACACCATATCAGTTTCACTAGATAGTATTGTGATGTTTACAGCAGCACTGAAATCGATCAGCCTTTTCATTTCCCGTTTTATCGCCCAGAAACACATGAGGGTTCTGTATATCAAAGCAATCAATTTTCTTCTTTAGTGGTTTATCAATGAAGTCGTTCGATTTTATTTCTTGTTCATGTTAGTATATTCATAGAAAATCAATTAGAATTGTAAAAGATTCTATTTGCCACGGTTGCTGCTATGAAAGAACATAATTAAGCATGAATTCAATCTTGTTTCTTTTCTAATTTAATTGCATGCATACATGTTGTGTTTTTTGATTTTCACAATGCAAGTAATTATCTTTTATGCCAGACAATGCAAAACTGTTAAGTAATTTAAAATGTCCTTATCAAGAAAGGAATTTACGATAACATTATATAATTGTGATATTTAGATTACAGCAAAATGCCTTGAGTGTGTAAGTAATATCTTTGGTTAGTTAGCTGAACCGTGAAATAATCATAAGGTTAACTGTACCATACCCTCCTTTCAGTGAAGTCTAGTCTTACATACAGATAGATTGGTTATCGGTCAGACTAGTCTTCTCTAAAAGGAGGGTGGTATACGTAAAAATGAGAATGGAAATTGGGAATGGGTCAAAGAGACAACAACCCGACCACAGAACAGACAACCTATCAATGGCTTCACGGTTCAGCTAGAAAACAAGCTGACCAAACTACCTTTACCTACACACTCAAGGCGTTTTGCTGTAAATGCTTAAATAGGTTAAGTATTCCTCGGATCTTTCATTTCCCAGCCGCCGTCGAATTTATAACAGCGACAGTCCAGTGGCAAATATTTCATACATTTCCGGACGCAATACTAGGTTACGAGAAAAGTGGTGCATTAACGATTTATCCGATTAATTTTGGCAATTTGTGAATTGGGAACGTGGCCTTAAATGAAGTAAATTTACTAAGAAATTCGAAATGTTTTTTCTTTTTTTTTTAGTCCTTCACAGTCAACCTAAGTTGTCTAAAGTTCAGATTTATTTGGTGATTTTTGTTTATTTCCCAAAATTTAGCAAATTTTTATACTTTTTATTTATAGTTGTATTTAGAGCAATATTAAAGATTTAATGAAAAAAATATACCAAAACAATAAAAAGAAAAATATATTATTACTGCTATGCCATCACAACATCCCACTATGACAGTTTCCTAAGCAACAAAACAACTACAGTGCACACACGTTGGTACATAATTATTCTCCCAATGTCAATGTTGTCAAAACAATTAAGTTTGACATTTTAAAGTGAAAACCAAACAATCTTTATTTAAATTTTCTTTAAATCTTCGATAGGTAAATCTTTTAATATAAACAGTCTTTCTTTAAACATTTTAATGATTTCACCGAGGGAGATGAGGTTAAAGATATAAATTTTGTATAATGTCCCTTGCTTTGAACAATAGAGATCTGTCGAAATCCGCTTTGTAAAATAAGTACTACTTTGTTATTTAGAGGGCTTGAACCCATTTTATACGGTATATACTGTATGTATAGCAGGTATGAACTCTGGTATATTAAATATCAGTTTCAGCTTATTTTATAATTCTACGTTTTACAGCAGTTAAAACGCTCCATTAATCATTAAATATATTGCGGAAAACACTGAATGTATTGTTTGAGTATTTACAAAAGAAAACATTCACCTGTTGTAAAACAATGTAAAATGCAAAACACACGTTCATACATTCGTTCAAAAGTTTAGCAGAATGTAATAACATAATGGATATTGCGATACATTCTGAAGAATTATCCACACTTGCATGAGAAAGGCCAAAATTCGGCATAGCACTGTTCATACAAGAAATTCACAGACAATTCCGACATTTTCCATTCATATCAAAACAGAGAATGTTAAAATGTGATTTGCCATATAAGTGTACTTAAAAACCTTGCATTCACGTTTTAAGAGTACCACTTTATACACTTCAAAACTAGCTGTTTGAATTCCCTCTCATTCTTATATGTACTTAAAATATTTGCGTGATTGCAGCATAAATACAGAGACTTTCTATATTTTAGCGACTGTGCATCATATTTGTTTAAAAGCAACTCAATCCTTATAGAGTTTAGAAAATGCAGAGACTATTGAAACGAACACGAAAACATTAGTTATCCTGTCAATTTTTCATACTGTAGGTCCAATATTGAATTTAAAGTTGGTGCTTTTTAAAGGAGGACATCTTTATTATAGCGTTGTTGTCATGAAGGACACGAAAACAAACCTGTATACATGCAATTTGACAAACGACAACATTAGGTAATGACACACTCGAGTACTGTATCGTGTGTTGGGAACTGCAATATGACAGATGGGAACTTCATTTTCTTACAATCCATATATTTTTTGTAAAGAAAACAGTATACTCATTATTTAACCATATGTGAAATAAAAGATTGATAAATGATTTTTTTTTGTATCTATAAACAGTAAAATCAGAAACGGGATAATATTCAAATAATCACTAAACGACGCATGGTTCGAAAGTTAAACATTTGATGTCATTAAATAGGCCATCAAATCATTAGCAGACTGCTACGGAATAATTTATATGAGTTGAATTGTCACATTGTAATGCTACGTGAGGTCAAACAAACAACGATCAAACAATCAATCACTCAATAAACTTATTTAAAGGAATATTTTCGCTCGTTTTGCAGAATGAGGAAATTGAAAGTGTCCAATTAGCACTGTAGTTGTTTTGTTGCTTAGGAAACTGACATAGTGTGGTACTGTGATGGCATATCAGTATTAATTTCGTCTTTTTATTGTTTTTGGTATATTGTATGGTAAAGGCGAATTTTGTGTAGAATCAAAAAGAAACGCGAAACTACGTATATGCACATACTAGTAAATATCAATAGCATAAGATAGAGACTTATTGTGTCAATCAATGGCCCTTGCCAAGCAGCATGGTATTCATACACAAACACACATCATACTATTATTTCACAAAACTTTATCAACACGATCATATAAATGACACATATAACAAAGTGACAAAACCTTTGGTAAACGAGCAAAAATCTTTGAATTAATTTAAATGACTCTGTAATAATATCCTATGGCGATGAACATGTGTAATTTATAAAAACGTCGTATCTGGTATCTTTCTTTACAAGATAAATTAAAGGACTTGATAGCATGTCGAGAGGTCTTGATACAGATTTGACATGAACAAATAAAATGTATAAGATACCGATAGTGTAACATTTTATACGTGGTGCATACTTTAAAACTATAGCTTGGTTAGTTATGATCTTAAATACGCTGCGTTAAAAATTACCATTGAAAGTTCCTTTTCGGATTGAAGGCTTTTTCTAACGCTAAGGCTGGAAGAGTATCTATCCTCTGCGCCAAAAAAACTACTATTGAAAGTTCCTTATCTGACTGCGGTAACTTCCCGACCGTGCAACGGCTGTATAGCCAGTCACGGTCGTTAAAAACTTCCATTTGTTTGTCTGACTTAGGGCTCTTTCTCACGATAATGCTTGAAGAGCATCTTTCAGATGGTGAATCGAAAGATTGTTCAAACATTGAGGTTCGTCATAATGTTAGCTCTTTCAGTTTACCATGTAAACAAGTAAAACAAGTAGCGAAAAGAACCACACTGACAGGATTATATATAATCAGATACATTTCTTTGACTTATTATCCTGAGTATGTAAGGCATTTATACATTGTTGTTTTTAACTCAACCAATTGTATGATGAGTTGAATACTAGTATCATATTGTTGAAAAACAAACACTTACAGCCTTTGATGCCGTGAAATATTTTTCTATATCTTAATTACTGGATAAGTTATTCTATGATTATTGGAATTAGTCATTTTTAAAATAACTAAAATTGAGATCAATGTATGCAAACAGGTTTCATCGCAAGTAAATATAGGCCCATGGATTGAAATTAGAAACGCATACTATGAAAGCATTGGAGACTTCACAAGAACTGTAAAGCACTAAAGTCCTTCAAACCAGAAGACTGATGGATTTAAACGACTTTTTCTTTTGACCATTTGTATCTATTGTCTGTCCAAACTAGATATTATTGTTTAATCTTTTATTTTCTGACACAAATGATAGTTTTCCTCTCAGCCATTTTGAAACAAACACATTGATGTTGATTCTAACCATATGTTCAGAACTGTATCAAACGATTTGCGTTGCTTCATCGTAACCGAGTATTCAAGTATCAATTTATTATATAGGCTATGTATTGTAAACCTTTGTTGATAATTCCCTTTAAATTGTTTAACACATTTGTATTACTTTTACTATATGTTAATTTTGTACTTTTTACAAAAGAAAATGTCGTTTCATGTTTAAAGTAAATGTATCAATCACATTTCAATGACTTTGAATAACTGAAACATCAAGTAAAGAAAATTGTTTACATACATTTTAGATACGCCATATTTATAAAATTAAGGTTTATCCATGTTGAGAAAGGTTAACGCGAGAGGTTAACCAGAGTGCGAGACAGTCTCTCAATTATGTCAGGAAAAATGAAGCATTGATGATTGTTTGTGTGTACACATGTCTTTCATACTTTAACATTACCGATTTCTCGATTTTTAGATAAGTTAGACACTTTTGAAAACACAACTTTATTTATAAATAATTCATGAATGTGCAACGGATGTTACAATTTGTTATATCACTGTCACAAGTAAGGTAAGTGTTGAGCGCTCCAAAACCTATTTAACCCTGCAACGTTCTAGATGAGCTTGTCATGAGTAAGGAGCCTGTAATCTGTTTGTTGGTTACTGTCTGGCATTATTGTTTTCTCGTTTATTGATTCCTCATTGGAAATCATACCACATATCTTTATTTTCACAAATAAAAAGTGTCAAAACATTTATATAAACTACACTTCTCTTGAACTGAATTTTAAT